>NC_084548.2:24362500-24467500 GCF_033978685.3 Nerophis lumbriciformis | reverse complement strand
AAGAGTCATTCAAATAACTATAACATATAGAACATGCTATACGTTTACCAAACAATCTGTCACTCCTTATCGCTAAATCCGATGAAATCTTATACGTCTAGTCTCTTACGTGAATGAGCTAAATAATATTATTTGATATTTTACGGTCGGACGTGAAGCTAAGGTACAACTTTAGCATAGGACTCAAGAACATAGAAACAAGAAATAAACCTACGTGCCTGTTGCTTACAGCAAACAATGACGCCACACTGAGCGTGGCGAGCAAGGTGAAGAATATAGCTCTCTGATTAGTGATTTACAGCAGCTGAGCGTGGGACCACTAACCAGAGGCAGGTGAACCCAATTAATCCCCATGGTGACCAAAATAAACCCAGAAGTGCACACAACAGGAACTAAGGGAGTTCGAAACTAACAGAACATAACTAACCAAAACATGATCCGGACCACGGATCATGACATTTGGTATTTACAAATAATTGTATTTTTCTTAAAGCGCAGACCAAGAGTGGCAACCATAAATCATGAAGCTATTTATATAATGTAAATAAAGTGTTTTATTATATTCTAACCTAATCCTTGATTATGGCAGACTATATGTAATATGGAAGGTTGTAAATTGTTCTTTGAGTGCTACAAGAAAAGCCCAATATGTTTAATGCCCATTAATTTATATTTTAACCTTCTAAAATTGTTATTTGAGTGCAATTGGAAACACGTTTATTGTATTGTAAGATTTTCTATTAAAATACAGCCAATATTGACATGTATGTAGTTCCCTTTATTTGGAAAATATCGAAAAGTATCGATATACATTTTGGTATATATATATATATATATATATATATATATATATACTGTATATATATACAGCGCCCCCCGCGACCCCGAAGGGAATAAGCGGTAGAAAATGGATGGATGGATGGATATATATATATATATATATATATATATATATATATATATATATATATATATATATATATATATATATATATATACCGGTATATATATATATTAGGGTTGTCCTGATACCAATAATTTGGTACTGGTAACAAAATGTAATATCTATCTATATATATGTATATATATATATATATATAATATATTTACAACACTGACTGTACATTGTACATGTGATAAAAATGATTTAAAACACTTTTTTTTTGTAGAATATCTGTAAATATGAGAGTTGTATCCTTGGGGCCAACAGACAGAGACATGCAATGGTTTTACTAAAGACATGCTTCTGCAAAAAAAAAAAGGCTTTATGAACACACCAACTCCCCCGTAGTCTTCATAGCAATAGCTCCATATTAACCTTGTAGCCTTGCCATCCTAGGCTGTGACGGATAGAGAGAGCCATGCGGATGGACGTGACCATAAAAAGAGAAAAACAGAGTCAGAGAAGGAGAGAGCTGAGGTAGTTATGAAAGGCTCGAGGAGAAATATTTTTTGAAGAAAACTCAGGTCGCAAATCCCTCATAAAATGGGAGAGTGAGTCTATAAGAAATATTGTACAATATTTTCCCTGAAAATATGACGATATTAAGCTACTGTTATGATACTTCAGAATGTCCTAGCAACAGTGCCACTTGTGTTGTGTTAGCACTTGCATCAATGCACACATGAACTGCTGTTCAGTTTTGTGCAGTGTCTGTTCAAACTTTGCTGAGTGCTTATATTAACATACAACATTTGGAACAAGTTTGCATTTTGACAGTTTTTTATGTTCTAAATAGGTCCCAAGAGTGCATGTTTAGTTCTGTCCACTTAAAAGTACAGCCTCATAGTATTGGTAAATTCTGGTGCACAATTCTAGACTATAAAACATTTCTGTGGGACTCACTTAAGTCTACACATTAATTAAAGCATAATAAATTCATCACAATCTGGTACGTACCTCGGTTTAGTTCACTTTCAGTACACTAAGGGCCTGTTTACTAAAGGTTTGGACTAAAACACGTGCAAATCTGATCGCACACGTAAATATGATGAACTTAATGTGTGCAAAATGGATTGCGTCTGTTAAGTGAGCATATTTTAGGCGTGCAGTCAATTTTGCGTCTCTTCCTTTATTAATATACAAAATATATGCTAGTCATCAAAACAGCCACAATTCTGGGAAGAGAAGATGCAAATATAATCATTTAGTGCGAGCAATGTGATTTATCAACACTAATCACTGTTTTGCGAGCACTATTTTGTGTTTTATTTAGCACGTGTCAGAAGAACTTGCAAACTGACAGTTCCACACACGGCTGCAGGATCAATGCTCGCGCTGTACAGACGTCAATCAACGTTTGTGTCTCAACATTTTGGACGGTCAGAAATAAAAAATATTAGACGGATCGTCTAATCAGTAACATAATTTTATAATTCTGTAACTGTTAAAGGATTTAAAAACGTATTAAAACTAATTAAATGTATGCGTTTTGGTATCATTTAATATTTGTGTACCGCTGTTTGTTTATTTCACATACAAAATATAATATCAAAATATATTTCATAAAAAAAACATATTTAAGTATGCATTATTTTAGCGTCTTAAACCGGCATATCTCACGAAAAATGCAATAATATAAAATGTTAGTTCACTAGTGTCTAATTGTTCACAGAGGGCCACAAACACAAAAAGCAAAGGTGGCAGGTGGCATTTTGATACTATTTGTTCATTAAAGATGCCAAAACCTGTGACGACCGGGGCACATGGTGATGCGGGGCTCGTTCTCCCAGGAATGCAGACGGGCTTCAGACACAGCGTGCAGGTAAGAAAGGATTTATTTAATAAATAAATTATACTAGAACAAACAAAAACGTGCTCATAGCACGAAGGCAAAAACTAAAAGAGCTAGCGTGGGAGGTAGAAGGTAAAAAGGAGTCTAGCGTGGAAGCTAGCAGGTTCAGAGCAGGAAACAAAAGTCGTCATTCGTTGTATGAAAACAAACTAGGAAGCCAGACCGACCCACTGGCAAGGCAGGCTTAAATAATGACATAGATGGCTAACAGGTGCGTGTCCGGAAACACATGCGGCAGGTGAAAACAATAAGCAGCCATGGCAACAAACTCAGGTGCACAAAACTAACAGAAAACACAAGTGCCTCGAAAAACGTAAACAGAAATATGATCCGGGCAGCGGATCATAACAAAAACCAATCCAATTCTAAACTATTTGAACAAAACGTCAATGTTTTAAGTCTTTGTTATAGGTCATAATGCACATTTGTGTAATCGCTATGCACCTGTCTTTGTCTGTTTACGTATTTTAATGGGTGTTCCCAAACTGGTGGCTTTAACGATGAAAGAGGGTTTCCGGGCTTACTAGCCTAGTCCTTCTGAAATAGTGGGACGGGCCCCCCCTGGCGGGGGTAGGGTGTGATACTAGGTTGACGTGTGTGACCCCGGGAACATCAGTATTATGCAGTACCATACTTCAAACTGCTGTTCAAACGGCTTTGAAAAACTATGCACTGAAAAATGTGATCATTGCAGCCATTAATCTTGACTTCCTCATCTTCATTTATAAAAAAAAACAATAATCAGCACAAATTGTTTAATTCATTTTTTTTTGTAGGCTGAATTGATTTATATACTGTACTCCTGAGTTAATGTTGCTGATCAATTTAAAATAATTATTATTTCCTGATTACATTTTAAATGGGGCGGTATGGCGTAGTGGGCAGAGCGGCCGTGCCAGAAACCTGAGGGTTGCAGGTTCGCTCCCCATCCAAATCGCTGCCATTGTGTCCTTGGGCCAGACACTTCACCCTTGTCCCCGGTGCCGCTCACACTGGTGAATGAATGATAGGTGGTGGTTGGAGGGGCCGTAGGCGCAAACTGGCAGCCTCGCTTCCATCAGTCTACCCCAGGGCAGCTGTGGCTACAAATGTAGCTTACCACCACCAGGTGTGAATGAATGATGGGTTCCCACTTCTCTGTGAGCGCTTTGGGTATCTAACAATAGCGCAATATAAAATCTAATCCATTATTATTATTATTATTATTTATTTTTATTTTTTTCATTATTATTATTTCAGGCAAACTGATGCCCTTTAAATATTTTATTTTCCGGACTAAAAATCAAAGGTAACAAAAGTACAGTATTCTTTGTTTTAAGTTGATCTATATTTCTATCATCTTTTTGTTTTCTATAATGTTAATAATACAATGTAGTGTTGTTCCGATACCAATATTTTGGTACCGGGTACCAGTAACAAAATGTATTTTGATATTTTACTTTTCGATACTTTTCTATATGAAGGGGATCACAAAAAATTGCATTATTGGCTTTATTTTAACAAAAAATACTACGGTAAATTAAACATGTTTCTTATTGCAAGTTTGCCCTTAAATAAACCGTTACTTTTTAGAGGCATTAGAGTACCGAATATGATTCATTCGTATCGCGGTACCATACTAATATCGGTACACCGTACAACCCTAATACAATGTTATGTAAAGGTTCACTTATAACAATTTTATGAGTTGTTTTTTTCATTAAGAGGGGCGTAACAGAAAACAATTAAGTCCAAAGGATGGGCTGCACCATATTTGTTTAACAAGTCGACATGTGTATTGTGTGGGGAATCCGGACTGAATGTTACGTACAGAGGTGGGTAGAGTAGCCAGAAATTGTACTCAAGTAAGAGTACTGTTACTTTAGAGATTTATTACTCAAGTAAAAGTAAGGAGTAGTCACCCAAATATTTACTTGAGTAAAAGTAAAAAGTATGTTGTGAAAAAACTACTCAAGTACTGAGTAACTGATGAGTAACATACACACTCATATCATATATATATATATATATATATATATATATATATATATATATATATATATATATATATATATATATATATATACTGTATATATATATATATATATATATATATATATATATATATATATATATATACACATACATATACATTGATATATACAGTATATCATTTATATGTATTTATTTTGCTGTTTTTGTTTACATGTTAAAGGTGTTTTAATGAATATACATGCATGTTTAACATATAGATTCCTTTCTTTCATGAAGACTAGAATATAAGTTGGTGTATTACCTGATACTGATGACTTGCGTTGATTGTAATCAGACAGTAGT
The DNA here is from genome assembly GCF_033978685.3 of Nerophis lumbriciformis. Lineage (NCBI taxonomy): Eukaryota > Metazoa > Chordata > Actinopteri > Syngnathiformes > Syngnathidae > Nerophis > Nerophis lumbriciformis. Next base: position 24,462,389 of record NC_084548.2, on the reverse strand, counting down.
GATGATAACGTCCACGTTTTCAAATGGAGGAGAAGAAAAGTTCCTCCTTTCTGTCTAATACCACATGAAAGTGGTGGGTTTTTGGCATCTTATTTGTCCAGCTTCCATATTCGTTTTTATACACTTTACAAGAAATATATTGGCGTCAAACTCCGTAGCTTGCTAGCTTGTTTGCGCTGGCTTTCGGAGACTCTTATTTTGAAAGCGCAGGCGCGATGGAGCGGCACTTTTATTGTGAAGACAGGAACGTCCTCATGTGCGATCAGTCTTTAGGCTTTTGACGGGATGCACGGTTGAAATAAAAAAGTATATTTTTTCTTTCACACTTTTGATTGATTGATTGGAACTTTTATTATTAGATTGCACAGTACAGTACATATTCCGTACAATTGACCACTAAATGGTAACACCCCAATAAGTTTTTCAACTTGTTTAAGTCAGGTCATGTGACCACCTGGCTCTGTTTGATTGGTCCAACGTCACCAGTGACTGCATCTGATTGGTGGAACGAAGTGAAACGTCACCAGTAAGGCAGGCACTTTGAAGGTCTATCTGACAGACCAAAACAAACAAAGCGTGCATTAACAGATCGATAAAAATTAGTAGCGAGTAGCGAGCTGAATGTAGATAAAAGAAGCGGAGTAAAAGTAGCGTTCTTTCTCTATAAATATACTTAAGTAAAAGTAAAAGTATGTTGCATTAAAACTACTCTTAGAAGTACAATTTATCCCAAAAGTTACTCAAGTAGATGTAACGGAGTAAATGTAGCGCGTTACTACCCACCTCTGGTTACGTACCAGATTATCAGGTGACAAATACAATTTCACCCCAAGTTAACAGTAGTTCAGTGACTTTGCACTGTGGTCACACATAGAGGTCATTCATGTAAGTGCATGAAGGAATAAATGCAGACATCACACAACTCAGTGGCTGCAGGACATGATTGCCCGTGGTTGTGCACATTCAGTAAGATTCAACTGAGTTTAATTACCACCCAATACCCCCATGACTGAGAATGGCCCACTTGGTATCCTTTGCTTTGCTGCCCTCAAGTTATTGAGCTACATCACTGTTTGGCTTTGTATCCTAGAAATGCTCAAGCCCCACAGATATTATGCTAATTACCGTATTTCTCTTTGGAACCTAGTGGTAATCTGTTTGTGTTGTGTGCAGTCATTATGTAAAATAGGATTTCTGCAGGCCTCAACAAATGACAGCGATGCTTTATGTGAAGTCTCAGAGGACTATACTCAACCTCTGTACAGAAACAAATCTGTTTTTCTCCAATGCAGTGGGATATATCTGAGATGTCTGAAACGAGACACTGTTTATAATGTAGGTCTCTGAAGTGTTTCAAGTTACGATTACAGCATCACTGAGCGATATTGTTACAAAAGTGTTAATGTTACTAAAAAGTGTATTTGAGTTTTTGTCTTATCACATTTATACAATTTTACAATTCAGACTGTAGCCCGGGCTCCAAATCGACAGCCTTATTTTTTCTATATTAGAAAGGGTAAAATATGAACGATGAATGAAAGTCAATTACAAAACCCAAAATCAATGAAGTTGGCACTTTGTGTAAATCGTAAAAATAGTTCGTACAGGGGCATTTTTACCACTGTGTTACATGGCCTTTCCTTTTAACAACACTCAGTAAACAGTTGGGAACTGAGGAGACCAATTGTTGAAGCTTTTCAGGTGGAATTATTTCCCATTATTGCTTGATGTACAGCTTAAGTTGTTCAAATAAATAAATAAATGATAAATGGGTTATACTTGTATAGCGCTTTTCTACCTTCAAGGTACTCAAAGCGCTTTGACAGTATTTCCACATTCACCCATTCACACACACATTCACACTAATGGCGGGAGCTGCCATGCAAGGCGCTAACCAGCAGCCATCAGGAGCAAGGGGTGAAGTGTCTTGCCCAAGGACACAACGGATGTGACTAGGATGGTAGAAGGTGGGGATTGAACCCCAGTAACCAGCAACCCTCCGATTGCTGGCACGGCCACTCTACCAACTTCGCCACGCCGTCCGGGGTCTCCGTATCAATGAGAGACAGGTCTGGACAATGGGCAGGCCAGTCTAGTACCCCCACTCTTACTACGAAGCCACACAGTTGTAACACATGCAGAATGTGGCTTGGCATTGTCTTGCTGAAATAAGCAGGGGCGTCCATGAAAAATACATTGCTTGGATGCCAACATATGTTGTTCCAAAACCTGTATGCACCTTTCAGCATTAATGGTGCCTTCACAGATGTGTAAGTTACCCATGCCTTGGGCACTAATACACCCCCATATCATCACATATGCTAGCTTTTAAACTTTGTGCCTATAACAGTCCGGATGTGTTTTTCCTCTTTGGTCCGGAGGACACGACGTCCACAGTTTCCAAAAACAATTTGATCACAGAACACTTTTCCACTTTGCATCAGTCCATCTTAGATGAGCTCGGGCCCAGCGAAGCCGGGGGCGTTTCTGGGTGTTGTTGATAAATGGCTTTTGCTTTTTTCATAGTAGAGTTTTAACTTGCACTTACAGATGCAGCGAATAACTGTAGTTATGACAGTAGTTTTCTGAAGTGTTCCTAAGCCGATGGAGGAAAACAGATTTGTTTCTGGACCCGTGGAGAAAGCCAAGATACCCTTATTTGGAAATTACCAGCAGAAGTTGGGTGGTGAGCCAAGCAGAACCATGGTCTGGATACATTTCCCACCTCTACGGACAGCGCAGTAGGGCAGACTAAAAAAAAAAAAAAAATACCACTTACCGGACAAACAAAAAGGGCCCCAACAACCAAATTGGGAGGGTTTTCTTGTAATTATATTGTCAAGTTGTTTAATACATGCTGCAAGAAAAAAAATGCTGTGTCGTCATTCTTAATGTTTAGTAATACTAGCTCTTAAAAATCGTAAAATCTTTTAATCCTGGTCCATTGAAAGCTACCGACCATACTCACCTGTGCTCTCATATTATATTACGATAGAAGGAATACAAGTGGCATAAACATAAAATGCATGTCCCTAACTGTTTTCTGTGTGTGCCTCACACTTCCATTATGGAGCCACAAGAATGCTGATTCTACTCAATACCCCGTCACCACAGGTATTTGTTCCCAATATGTATTTATTTGGTTTTACCAATTAAGGAGACAATTTTAAAAGTGGAATATGATTAAAGCAAAATTTGGAAAACAAGCCACCTGCTCAGTGGCCTTGTGGTTAGACTGTCCGCCCTGAGATCGGTAGGTCGTGAGTTCAAACCCCGGCCGAGTCATACCAAAGACTATAAAAATGGGACCCATTACCTCCCTGCTTGGCACTCAGCATCAAGGGTTGGAATTGGGGGTTAAATCACCAAAATAATTGTGTGACAATCATTGGTACTTTAACTTTAACTTAACTTTAAGTAGATCACAGTAACTAGACTGTTCAGGCTGTTTTAGAATGTGTTTTTTCTCTTTTTATCCGAGCAGGCTTCATCATGGTCAAATACTAGTCTGGAGCTGTCCTATCTAGTATTTCAGCATCTAGTCCTATTGAGACTAGAGCTGTCCTATCTGCCCTTAAAGTACCATCCATCCATCCATTGTCTACCCCTTGTCCCGTTCAGTAGAGTGGAAAAACAAGTTGTCTCTATATTGAAGCTATTATCAAATATATCTGATTTATGACACCATAAGACTTCCAAAGTTTGCAAATAAATAGATATGATCAAAATAGTATCGAACTCACGGAGATTACCGAGCCATTTTGAGAGATAATGAGAGCCAGTCACGTGATCACGTGACGTCACACTAGGAACCAAAGATCCCTTCTATCAACAACAATGCTAATCAAGTGAGACCCGACAACTATTACTTTTGGAAAAAATTATGATCCAGGATTTTATATTTTGGAGCTCGAACACAAAGAGGGTGAGCAATAAGTTTCAGAAGCCGTGTGATGGATGCAGTTTCATTGTGACACTAGCATTCGCAGCATTGCTAGGCGCTAAACATACAAACTAACAATAACAAACCAGAATATAACATACACTTACTGTAATATTTCCACTCTCGTTGGGATGCCGACCGACGGGGCGCTCACATACTTCCGTTCAGATGAAGATTCAATCGCAATCCTCACGAAGGATTAAAAAAAAAAGTTCCTGCAGGAAGCGTCCTGTAGGGTCTATTTCGCCATCTCGGTGGTTGTGAAAGTCGACCAGCCTGTCAGACCATGGCCACATTTGTCTACTACCAGGTGAGAGATGCATGAATTATAGTCTATAATTTACTTTTACCAAGTTTGAGACGAAGCAGAAGCAGCCGTCGGCTCAGTGTAGAAAACAATAGCAGCTTAAGCTAGCATTAGCTAACTGCTATCTAGCCACCCATGCATCCATTTTCTACTGCTTGTCCCTTTCGGGGTCATGGGGCGTGCTGGAGCCTATCTCAGCTGCATTCGGGCGGAAGGCGGAGTACACCCTGGACAAGTCGCCACCTCATTGCAGGGCCAACACAGATAGACAGACAACATTCACACTCACATTCACACACTAGGGCCAATTTAGTGTTGCCAATCAACCTATCCCCAGGTGCATGTCTTTGGAGGTGGAAGGAAGCCGGAGTACCCGGAAGGAACCCACGCAGTCACGGGGAGAACATGCAAACTACACACAGAAAAATCCAGAGCCCGGGATTGAACTCAGGACCTTCGTTTTGTGAGGCACATACACTTAACCCCTGTTCCACCGTGCTGCCCCTAACTGCTATCAATACATCTAAAATAGTCAGTCTGCATTGGTGCTTACAATAACAATATCACTCATATTTGGTTAATTTTCAGGTCACGTCATGTAAATGGAATATTGTTGGCAGTTTCTGGATGTTTTTAGAGAGCGTATAATGAGAGCACCCTCGATCTGTTGAATACATTTTTGGCTATTTATTTACGATTTCGAATGCATAAAAAAAGCCAAGCATATGTGTTCTTGTCTTATATAAGGATTGTGAATGATAAACACCACATGTCTTTCCAATTTTTGTGTATTTCCAGTATGACTGATCTGATAATATTGTCAGAGTGCAGAAGTGTTACTACTGTGATGTCAATCTCCGAAAATAGCCAAAGGTATTCAAAGCGTAATATTCAAGATGGCTGACTGAATTTGTGGCATTTTGTGACGCTTAAACTGTGTTTTCACATACTTTGCGGATTGTAAAAATACAATTGCATATAGTTTAATGGATATAATGAATAACAAATAAGCATATAAAGCCAACTTGTTTTTCTACTGTACTCGTACTTTAAAGCACAAATTAAACTGAAGCTTGCTTAGATGAGAGGCGAAACGTCTGAACAGTGCAGTTGCGATCAATTCACTGTCCTTAGAATATAAGAACATATTTACAGGCATGTAAAACATGATTGTGTTGATGATTGAATTGAGATGCCAATTCTCTAGGACTTTATTTTCACTCGGAACATCCGCCATCATCTTAAATTTTAAATAGGTCACACTGTTTTTTGATTGTTACACTCCTGATTGTCATGTTCTTGTCATGTCTGTGTGATAATGTTTTGTTTTAGTCATGTTTTGTTTTTGGACTCTTTGTGCACTTTTGTTTGTTTTGTCACAAACAAAAACACTTACTGTGGAAAACAGGAATATCATGGGTAGCAGTAGCATGGATAGATAGATAGATAGATATTCCTGTTTTCCATAGTTCATGCTTCATGCCATGCCAGAGTAGGTGTTTTTGTTTTGTGTTCATAGTTTATTGCCTTTGTGCTAGTCTTTTGTTTTCATTAGTCAAGTTTGTTCTCCGCCATTGTGCACGCCTTTTGTTTGCTTCTTTTTTTTGTAGTTTGTTAGTGTTTTAATAAATCATGTACTTACATTCATGCCTTGCCCGCGCCAACTTTCCTTTGCATTCCGGGAAAACAAACTCCAAGATCCACGTATTGACAGAATGTCACCGGGACGAACAACAGAAACAGACCGGCTTAAATAGCAGTGACATGATCAGTGAAAACAGGTGCGTGACTCAAAACATGAAACAGGTGCGTGACATGACAGGTGAAAACTAATGGGTTGCTATGGTGACAAAAGAAACAAAAGTGCACAAAGAGTTCAAAAACGAAACATGACTAAAACAAAACATGATCACACAGACATGACAGTTCTGCTTTAAAAAAAATGTTCCATGGTCTTTTGGCTGTTTTTTCAGGGAAGAACCCGGAATGAAAGCAGACTTTCATAATAGAAACAAATATAAAGACAAAGAAAATAATACGTCAAGTTACAAAAATGGCACACTTGCTCAATCAAATTCATGTATGTTGTAAAGTCGGGTCAAAAGAAAAATATGTTTCATGCGATTACTTTTTGTACAAACCAGTGGCGTTGGCTAATAGTTGAAGGAACCCATGAAGTGGAACCACCTCGCCTGTCATTGTCCATCCATCCATCCATCCATCTTCTTCCGCTTATCCGAGGTCGGGTCGCGGGGGCAGCAGCCTAAGCAGGGAAGCCCAGACTTCCCTCTCCCCAGCCACTTCGTCCAGCTCCTCCCGGTGGATCCCGAGGCGTTCCCAGGCCAGCCGGGAGACATAGTCTTCCCAACGTGTCCTGGGTCTTCCCCGTGGCCTCCTACCGGTCGGACGTGCCCGAAACACCTCCCGAGGGAGGCGTTCGGGTGGCATCCTGACCAGATGCCCGAACCACCTCATCTGGCTCCTCTCGATATGGAGGAGCAGCGGCTTTACTTTGAGCTCCCCCCGGATGGCAGAGCTTCTCACCCTATCTCTAAGGGAGAGCCCCGCCACCCGGCGGAGGAAACTCATTTCGGCCGCTTGTACCCGTGATCTTGTCCTTTCGGTCATGACCCAAAGCTCATGACCATAGGTGAGGATGGGAACGTAGATCGACCGGTAAATCGAGAGCTTTGCCTTCTGGCTCAGCTCCTTCTTCACCACAACGGATCGATACAGCGTCCGCATTACTGAAGATGCCGCACCGATCCGCCTGTCGATCTCACGATCCACTCTTCCCTCACTCGTGAACAAGACTCCGAGGTACTTGAACTCCTCCACTTGGGGCAAGATCTCCTCCCCAACCCGGAGATGGCACTCCACCCTTTTCCGGGCGAGAACCATGGACTCGGATTTGGAGGTGCTGATTCTCATCCCAGTCGCTTCACACTCGGCTGCGAACCGATCCAGTGAGAGCTGAAGATCTTGGCCAGATGAAGCCATCAGGACCACATCATCTGCAAAAAGCAGAGACCTAATCCTGCAGCCACCAAACCAGATACCCTCAACGCCCTGACTGCGCCTAGAAATTCTGTCCATAAAGGTTATGAACAGAATCGGTGACAAAGGGCAGCCCTGGCGGAGTCCAACCCTCACTGGAAACGTGTCCGACTTACTGCCGGCAATGCGGACCAAGCTCTGACACCGATTATACAGGGAGCGAACCGCCACAATAAGACAGTCCGTTACCCCATACTCTCTGAGCACTCCCCACAGGACTTCCCGGGGTACACGGTCGAATGCCTGTCATTGTCATATGTGTAAAACATTTTTTATGGTATTTGACTCAAAACCTTGAATTTTTGTTAGGGATCGAACCTGTGCCTTCTGTCTTGAAAGGCAGGAGGGTGTATTATTACCAGTGGCGGGCCGTGCGTTTTCCACCTAGGCCTTCAGTGATGTCCAACTTCAATGATTACCTCTCAAAATACCAGAATTTATGTCACCACCTGACCATTGCAGGAGAAATACCATACAGAAACACATGTACGCCCTACTGCGCATTGAAACACCACCAACAGTGTACAAAACTGGTTATTTTCTGGCGCATTTAAAAATCAATAAACCCGCATTAGCAATAAAAACATATCTTATGTGGTACTGTCAAAATTCACATTGCAAAAAAACATATTAAACGTGAAAAAATACAGAAATAAAATATTTGAACTCACAATTTGTAGCATCCATTCGACGCCGTATAGCCCCCTCGTTGATTCGAGTGGAAATTTCCCCATTTCATCGCTGACATCGTCTCACAAGATGTAGTTTCTCTTTAAATATCCTTCTTGAAAATGGCCTTGCAAATATATATCAGCCGCCTAATCAACGTTTTGTCCTCCTTCTTTGTGGGTCAACACATCCCGCTTCCAGCTAAATTGCAACTTGTGATTGGATACTCACTTTGGAATGACAAGTGAGTATCCAATTACAGTCTCGTTAACATCAGGCTGCCTAGTGAGGCTACTGTCAACAACTTGTGATCTGATTGGCTATCGCAACTGTCTATCAACAGTGTGTGTTCTCAAATTCATCCGCTAACGGTACCGGTGAGTATCCAATCACAGGACGCGTAAATGTCACGTTCAACGTAAGGCCAGCTAGAAGGCCTTACTGACAACAACTCTTGATCTGATTGGCTATCAACTGTTTGTGTCCGTTCACTTACAGTGCACGGACGCCTGCATTGTTGATTCTGAAGGCCCCGGGCAGATTTAGTACAGCATGGCAACATAAGCTAGCTGAATTCTGATTAGATACAAAATACAACTAAAAACAACAGCACTCGAAAGAGCATAATATGACATGAAGATAATATGAATACGTTTAGATACTTAGGGAAAGTAAATTAAAAATTACTTTTATCTTTAAATATGATCATGATTTTTGGTTATGCTAGGCCAGCAGAGAAGGCCTTGCTGGCTCTGACGGCACACCACTGCTTATTACACTGCCAGAGATTAACAAAAGAGAGCTTGGAATAAATCCGTCATAAAATGTCATATAAATCACCCAGTCGTTAATTCCACTGATATTCTACAAATTATTTATGTTACTCATGAGAATAAAAGACAGAGGGGTGTCCCTTTTAGGCCGGTTCTACATTAAACCGGCTAAGGTTATCCAGGGTAAATCCCACCTAACCTTATCCTTGTCCACACACACACAATGGTCGTTTTAGACCCCCTCAACTCCTCCGTCAGCCGGCGCAACGCGACCTAATACAAACCCCGTTTCCATATGAATTGGGAAATTGTGTTAGATGTAAATATAAACGGAATACAATGATTTGCAAATCCTTTTCAACCCATATTCAATTGAAAGCACTACAAAGACAACATATTTGATATTCAAACTCATAAACTTTATTTTTTTTTTGCAAATAATAATTAACTTAGAATTTCATGGCTGCAACATGTGCCAAAGTAGTTGGGAAAGGGCATGTTCACCACTGTGTTACATGGCTTTTCCTTTTAACAACACTCAGTAAACGTTTGGGAACCGAGGAGACACATTTTTTAAGCTTCTCAGGTGGAATTATTTCCCATTCTTGCTTGATGTACAGCTTAAGTTGTTCAACAGTCCGGGGGTCTCCGTTGTGGTATTTTAGGCTTCATAATGCGGCACACATCTTCAATGGGAGACAGGTCTGGACTATAGGCAGGCCAGTCTAGTTTCCACACTCTTTTTCTATGAAGCCACGTTGATGTAACACGTGGCTTGGCATTGTCTTGCTGAAATAAGCAGGGGCGTCCATGGTAACGTTGCTTGGATGGCAACATATGTTGCTCCAAAAGCTCTATGTACCTTTCAGCTTTAATGGCGCCTCACAGATGTGTAAGTTACCCATGTCTTGGGCACTAATACACCCCCATACCATCACAGATGCTGGCTTTTCAACTTTGCGCCTATTAAAATCCTGATGGTTCTTTTCCTCTTTGGTCCGGAGGACACGACGTCCACAGTTTCCAAAAACTATTTGAAATGTGGACTTGTCAGACCACAGAACACTTTCCCACTTTGTATCAGTCCATCTTAGATGAGCTCAGGCCCAGCGAAGCCGACGGTGTTTTCACCTTGCATAGGAGAGTTTTAACTTGCACTTACAGATGTAGCGACCGACTGTAATTACTGACAGTGTTTTTCTGAAGTGTTCCTGAGCCTATGTGGTGATATCCTTTACACATTGATGTCGCTTGTTGATGCAGTACAGCCTGAGGGTTAGAAGGTCACGGGCTTAGCTGCTTACGTGCAGTGATTTCTCCAGATTTTCTGAACCCTTTGATGATATTACAGACCGTAGATGGTGAAATCCCTAAATTCCTTGCAATAGCTGGTTGAGAAAGGTTTTTCTTAAACTGTTCAACAACTTTCTCACGCATTTGTTGACAAAGTGGTGACCCTCGCCCCATCCTTGTTTGTGAATGACTGAGCATTTCATGGAATCTACTTTTATACCCAATCATGGCACCCACCTGTTCCCAATTTGCCTGTTCACCTGTGGGATGTTCCAAATAAGTGTTTGATGAGCATTCCTCAACTTTATCAGTATTTATTGCCACCTTTCCCAACTTCTTTGACACGTGTAGCTGGCATCAAATTCTAAAGTTAATGATTATTTGTAAAAAAAAAAAATGTTTATCAGTTTGAACATCAAATATGTTGTCTTTGTAGCATATTCAACTGAATATGGGTTGAAAATGATTTGAAAATCATTGTATTCAGTTTATATTTACATCCAACACAATTTCCCAACTCATATGGAAACGGGGTTTGTACATATGCGCCGAAAATGTGCACGTCATAGTCACCTCCAGTGTTGCTTTGTGTGCAAGTTCTTAAATTTAACTTATCTGAACAATATCCAGTGTTGCAGTATTTCAATTAACTGGAATCCAGTGTGCTGTGGGGCCCTATTGGAATGAATCACACCTGAGACATCATAAATTAATCTAATCTTTATTGGACACGTGAAAGTACATCCTGCATTCTCATTGACTCTCTTTCGACAAATGGACAAAGTTTTTCGGTAAGTAGAATTACAGCTGACCTCGACATTCGAAAGTTCTCTTGCCGTCTGAGAAGTGTTGTATACCCGAAACAGCTGCAATCGCATTCTCTTAATGTATTCTGTACCGAGGATGTCGTTGTGGCTTGTGCAGGCCTTTGAGACACTTGTGATTTAGGGCTATATAAATAAACATTGATTGATTGATTGATTGAATGTATTCATGTGTGATTTCCGTACAGACGGAAGGAGAAACACGGGCATGTCTGGATGACTCGCCTCCATATTTCCAGTGGTTAGCTCCGAGTTACGAAACCGCTTTATTATGAAGCTGGCTGTGGCGCGTTCTTTTTGACGTCACTTCCTGTGTGAGGCGCGTTTTTTCTGGCATCACTTCCTCTCCGAAATTAGTTTGTAAACGATCAATGAGTCCATACAAAGCTAAGAGCCGGAGATTCAAGAAATACACGGCGCACTTACCCGTGTAAAAAAATTGTCAGAGGAGGGGGACCTTAAGTGATAGTGAGTGTGGCTGAAACGGGGCTTAGGCTAAATAATTATTTGTTTAAGGGGTTATCCGGCTTAGTGTAGACATAGCCTTAGGCTAATTGTAGGATGCATATTTGTGTTTCTAAATAAAAAAACAATTCTGTTTTTAAGGGGTGGTTGGCAACCCAAGCTGTTATGACGGCGGCAGTACAATGGCAGGGTTTGTGATACAGCTTGTTAAGTAAAATACAAACAACTCATCATTTAGCAAGTTGAAATTGACAATTTTTGTACTCACAGGTAGGTTCCACACACTGTATGGTGTGCTTGCCCATGGTGGATTTGTGGCAGCATCTCTGCAGATGAATGAGCATCATTCTGAAACATGAACTCAGATAACTGTTGTTCTGACTGTGTCATGCTTGCTGAATGAAGTAGAATGAGACGAGATGACAGCTAGCAGACAAGGAATCTTTTGGAACATCCTGTCATGACAGCCCCTTTTCTGTCAGGTAAAAAAAGGTCTGTCAGCGGGAAGTTTATTCAAGGAGCACAGGAGCTTGTGCGCCTACTAGCCATAACAAGAATGTGATTTTAGGCCTCAAGATTAACAATGACATCTGTGTATTCCCAGACACGCTTGAGTTCCTCCAACTAAAGTCACCGAGCCAGTCATCTGGCGTCACTACAGTTTACTGTTTCACATTACCATTCTACCTCAGCTGTCAGTCAGGACTGTCCGGTTGGCATATAAAACCACAGATGACTGCTCTTAATAAACAAAAGCAAATGCTCAGTCGTGTGCCGTCAGGGCCAGCAAGGCCTTCTCTGCTGGCCTAACATAACCAGAAATCATAATCATAATTAAAGATAAAGGTAATTTTTAATTTACTTTCCCTAAATATCTATAAGTATTCATATTCTCTTCATGTCATATTATGCTCCTTCCAGTTGTTTTATAGTTTATAGTTTTTATCCAATCAGAATTCAGCGAGCTTATGTTGCCATGCTGTACCAAATCTGCCACAGGCCTTCAGATTCAGCAATGTGGGCGTCCGTGCACTGTAAACGAACGGGGAAATACAGTTGCGATAGCCAATTAGATCACGTGTTGTTGTCAGTAAGGCCTTCTAGATGTTATGAGCTATGTAACATAAGAATTCCATTACCCAGCATGCCACAGTAGTAAAGAGCATGCGCTTTAGCCCAGTTTAGGTTGTTGAATGTAGACATGCCGGCCGGGATGTTTTAGTTGAGCACCTGTGGAGTAAACTTTAAGAACTCAGCCAACACGCCTCGTCTGCATCTTTTATGATTAGACAAGACAACACATATATTTGCAAGGCTATTTTCAAGAAGGATATTTAAAGAGAAACTACATCTTGTGAGACCATTTCGGCCAACCTCGGAAGCTAGCTCAGCTGTCGATGAAATGTGAGTTTGGCTATTTTATTTCTTTATTTTTTCACGTTTAAATTTTTTTTTGCAATTTTAATTTTGACAGTACCACATACGATATGTTTTAATTGCTGATGCGGGTTTATTGATTTTTTAAATGCGCCAGAAAATAACCCGTTTTGTACAATGCCCAGTAGGGCGTAAATGTGTTTCTGTATGGTATTTCAATTATGATATTTTGAGAGGTAATCATTGAAGTCGGACATCACTGAAGGCCTAGGTGGGAAATGCACGGCCCGCCACTGCAAATGCTAATACGGTATTTGCAGCGATCATCATGAAAAAAGAAAACCCTATTATATATGACATAAACAAATTAATGTAGCGAGAGTTGGGTTTTTTTCTGATAGGTTTATTGTAAGAGAGATCCCAGGTGGTTTAAGGCCTTTTTATCGCAGAAGGCTTGAGTTCGATTTGCGGTGACGTCGGAAAGGTCAGCCAGTGTAATAACAAATGTTTCACTTCAAGGACCAGATAGTTTACTGATATTACAGCCTTGGGTATTGGCCGATACCAATATTGATACAATATCAACATAAATTATATCTACTTGTATTATTTATGTTGTAGTCGGTGTCTGCAAGTTTCAACCAGTCAAATTTAAGACTTTTGGACGATTATTAATACAATTTAGGACCAATTTTACACTGAGCAAAAATATAAACGCAACACTTCTGTTTTTGATTCATAAGTTGAACTCAAAGATGTAAAACTTTTACAATAAACACAAAAGACATTATCCTCTCAAATATTGCTCACAGATCTGTCTAAATGTGTGAGCACTTCTTTTTTGCCAAGATAATCTATCCCACCTCACAGGTGTGGCATATCAAGATGCTGATTAAACGGCATGATTATTGCACAGGTGTGTCTTAGGCTGGCCACAATAAATGGCCACTCTAAAATGTGCAGTTTTTCTTTATTGGGGTTGTGGGGGATTCAGAAAAGTAGTCAGTATCTGGTGTGACCACCATTTGCCTCACGCAGTGCAAGACATCTCCTTCGCAAAGAGTTGATCAGGTTGTTGCCTGTGGAATGTTGGTCCACTCTTCAATGGCTGTGCGAAGTTGCTTGATATTGGCAGGTACTTGCTCAATGGGAGACATGTCCGGTGAGTCTGCTGGCCATGCAAAAACTGGGATGTTTTTAGCTTCCAGGAATTGTGTACAGATCCTTGCAACATAGTGCCGTGCAATGTCATGCTGCAACGTGAGGTGATGGAGTCGGGTGAATAGCACAACAATGGGTCACGGTATCTTTGTGCATTCAAAATGCAATCAATAAAATGCACTTGCATTCGTTGTCCATAACATACGCCTGCCTATACCACAACCCTACTCCCACCATGGGCCACTCGATTCACACTCGACATCAGCAAACCGCTCTCCCACACGATGACCCACATCCTGGTTGCCACTGCCCTGAACAGTGAAAGTCGGGATTCATCCATAAAAAGAACACATCTCCAACGTGCCAGACGCCATCAAATTTGAGAATTTGCCCATTCAAATCGGTTACAACTATGAACTGCAGTCAGGTCGAGACCCCGGTGAGGACAACAAGCATGCACATGAGCTTCTCTGAGATGGTTTCTCACAGTTTGTGCAGAAATTGTTTGTTTATGCAAACCAATTGTTGTTGCAGCTGTCCGGGTGGCTGGTCTCAGACGGTCACGGAGGTGCACCTGCTGGATGTGGAGGTCCAGGGCTGGTGTGGTTACACGTGGTCTGTGGTTGTGAGGCCGGATGGATGTACTGCCAAATTCTCTGAAACGCCTTTGGAGATTGCTTTGGTAGAGAAATGAACATTCAATTTACGAGCAACAGCTCTGGTGGACATTACTGCATGCTCTTTTAAAACTTGCGACATCTGTAGCGTTGTGCTGTTTGATAAAACTGCAAATTTTAGAGTGGCCTTTTATTGTGGGCAGCCTAAGGCACACCTGTGCAATAATCATGCTGTTTAATCAGCATCTTGATTTGCCACCAGTGTTGGGAATAACGCGTTACAAGTAACGCGTTACTGTAACGCCGTTACTTTCGGCGGTAAATAGTAATCTAACACGTTATTTTTTATATTCAGTAACTCAGTTACCGTTACTACATGATGCGTTACTGCATTATTTTACGTTATTTTTTATGTAGTATCGGCTAGAAACTGAGAAGATCTGAGTGTGTTTTATTGGAGCGCTGCAGAAGAGACGACCGGAAAAGAGGCGCACGCTGTGTATGTGTGTATGTGTGTGTGGGAGGGGGCGTGTCTGTGTTTACATCATGGCGGAGCCAGAAGTCAAGTTTTTTAACATGGAGTTATTCTCACTACTTTTCTTTTGTCGACCACAAAGAAAAGAACATTTCAGTTAAATGTAAGTTGTGTCTTGGATCAAAGATCCTATCCTAGCAATTCAAATCTGCTGAAACAGCTACAAAAGCAACATGCTTTGACGAAGCTAGTAAAGAGACACACTTCACCTCCACCTCCAACAGCGGCTGGATTTTAACGAGGCACTGCGCACTGAAGGTACACAGACTCTGTCAATTCTCTTTTATACTCTTTCATTCTAGACTTCTAGAGTGTTTGATTATCACATCACTCTAAATGTATAGACTATAAAGTTCACAAACATAAAGAGGGATGCTAGTGGGCCAGGCCAATCTTTCCTTATCTCTAAACTAAAACTGGAGAAATGTGTAGAGTGTTCTGGGCTTCAGACATGATTTTATTTCAGAATTTCTTGAGAGAAAAAAACACCTGGTTAGGCTTTGTGTATGTAGTGTGTGCCTTCCTTGGTTTACAGCTATGTTGTTATTATGCTGTTTGTTACTTATGTATGTTATGTTGCAGCTATTTAAAATAGTTTTGTCAATTTGTTCTGGCCTGAAACAAATTGGCCCTTTGAAACATATATTTGTCTTTGTGTGTTGTATGTAGACCACATTGCTTAGCAGAGTTCAGTGATGCAAATGCATGTCAAGTTGATCAACAGATTGTATTATTCTCCAGTGCAATATATATATATATATATATATATATATATATATATATATATATATATATATATATATATATATATATATATATATATATAAAAGTAACTTAATAGTTACTTTTCACAGTAACTCATTACTTTTTGATGTTAGTAACTAAGTTAATTTTGAAATAAAGTAACTAGTAACTGTAACTAGTTACTGGTTTTCAGTAACTAACCCAACAATGTTTGCCACAGCTGTGGGGTGGGATGGATTATCTTGACAAAGAAGAAATGCTCACTAACACAGATTTAGACAGATTTGTGAACACCAATTGAGAGGAATATGGCTTTTGTGTATATAGTAAAATATCTGGATCTTTGAGTTTAACTCATGATAAATGGGAACATTTTTTTGTGTTTATATATTTGTTCAGTGTACATCCATACAGGCAATAATGTTAAAAAAACACAAAGGAAAATTATTTCAGTTAATTTCCAGTACAGTAAGGTTACAAAATGAATAAGATAATGTGGGGGCCAATTTGATACATTTTGTGCAATAAAGATGCTAAAACCAATCTAATGTAGGAACATATACTGTATTATAAGCTATATTAGCTGTATCACCTATAATGGTCATCAAGAAAATTACTTTATAATACAATAACACATCTCATTATTAACCAATTGTGTTCTTACAATAAATTGTCCGCCCAATATAGCCCCCGGGACGCAATTTGAAAACCTCTAGTTTATTGTGTTTAATTTATGGAAAGTGCAACTGGAATACTTTAAACAGACTTCAGACAGACCTGTACATGTGTCTTCCTGAGCAGAGGGGCCTCGGATGCACGAACAAAGTGTGTTACTAAGGCTTTTCTTGCTGACTATACTCCCAACTCCATTGACAGCTTCTCCCTTGGAATTCTGGGCTGCTCCCTCACCTTTCTGACAATCACTCTTACGCCACCAGGTACATTTAAGCCTTACATCAAGACTTGACTTCTGCATTACAATTTATTTCGGCCTTGACCAGTCCTCCCTGCACTGCCTCCAGATGGTGCAGCATGCAGCAGCTCGCCTGATGACAGCAACCCAACACTGGGAGCACATAACATTTTTACCTACACCTACTTGTCCAAACGCTAATATCTAAATTAGGGATGCACAATATATATAACTTTCTTCTGTTCATCTATTGATATTTTTATTTAGATTAAATTGTAGTTTATACACACCTAGAGGCATGGAAGACTCAAACAAAGGTGAATTTGTCAAAGTGTAACAATATATTTGTCCTGAAAGCCAGTATCTTCATTAATGGTAAAGTGTATGTATGTTATAGAATTTATATATGTTTAATATCCTGCTTGTAATCTGTTTATTCAGATAAAGATCAAAATTTGACTACCAAATTGAGGGAGTTAGAGTTACTTTTGTAGCGGAATTATGCTGTCGTTCTGTTGTTTTTCTTTTTTTATGCATTGTAATTTGAAATATGCGGCAAGTATAAGGTGGCTATCAATAAAGCTAATGGGAGTTATCTATTGCGCCAATAAATCCCTCTAAAAAACGTACAAATCCCGCCAAAAATTCCCCATTTACAATTTGTGACCTGCATATTAACCAGTATTATCAATAAAAAGGCATTGAAATATATAAAAAAATATACATGTGCTTTTCTCAGATATGGATTGTGAATTATAGACAATATTCCAAAAAAGTGCAGTTGTCCTTTACGGCAAAAGCTGTGATGGACAACAAAAAACACTGTATATTTCTTATTATTCATCCCAACACAATAACATGTTTTAAACTTGTAGATTTCAATATATGGAAAATATTAGAACCCCAATCCTAATTTTATTGTTATCGTAATTATTGTACCACCCTTATATGGATCAATATAGCATACACAGAGATGCAAACAGGCGTCATTGGGTATGCCTCAATCATTCCGGGTAAAAAAAATAAAAGCTACAGTATTTAGCACGATCAGACTTTAATACAATTTTACATGGGCAATTAAAAATAGATACTTAATCATCCAATATATATTTTATTCAATAATTTGATGTTGGATCCGCTAAATTTGAGCTTAATTTTTTTGCCCACTCGTGATCACTATGAAGTAATTCTGCATCTAAATTTGGTAAAAAATTGAAGGGGGAGTTTATTAAAGAGGATAAACCAGTATCTAATGTATACAAATACAGTATATACAACCAGCAATAAAGTCAAATTTTCGGGGGAATTCAAACTACTCTCGCATACAGTCAAGCGTGCACAGCGACAAGTTCTCACTGCCTCGCAGGGATTCTAACATATACAGGTGAAACTCAAAAATGCTTGAATATCGCGCAGAGGTTTATTTATTCCACCATTTAGATTTGCAAAGTGAAACTAATATATGACATAGGTTTATAACATGCAACTCCAGATATTTCAAGCCTTCTTTTGATATCATTTTGATGATTGTGGCTAACATCTAATGAAAACCTCAAATTGAAAATCTCAGAAAATTTGGGGTTTTCAAAAACTGTAAGCCATGGTCATCAAAATGATAAAAAATTAAGGCTTGACATATCTCACTTTGCATGTATTGAGGTATTGAGTATATCACATTCTCGTTTCACATTTGAAGTTGAATTGCTGACATGAATGTGTGACGAGATGTAACTAAAGGCACCAGTAG
Organism: Nerophis lumbriciformis; assembly: GCF_033978685.3. Classification (NCBI taxonomy): domain Eukaryota; kingdom Metazoa; phylum Chordata; class Actinopteri; order Syngnathiformes; family Syngnathidae; genus Nerophis; species Nerophis lumbriciformis. The sequence continues at coordinate 24,443,964 of NC_084548.2, read as the reverse complement.
ATTGCAGTAATTGTAAATAGCAGAAGAATCTTTTGAGTTGAATGGCTATTTTATTTTATAATTGCAATCTTAAAAATGTTTAATGTTAATGGCAGCAGTAAATCACAGTAATTTGCATTATATGGAGCTAATGTTACTGTCATGCATTCCTTCTCAAATATGATGCCAGAGGGTGGTGCATGTGACCTTGGGGAACATGCTTGTTTTGCTGTATGTTGAAGCGTATGTAGTAGCACTTGGCTTCACTGTAACCACGGTGGGAGACGAGGAAAGACCGGGGTGTTGTTTCCTTTAATGTTAATAAGCTTACAATTACACTGGGACACCTGACTTCCTCCTTGCAGTCATTACAGACGTGAGCAGAACGAAGTTGTGTTTGTGTATCTATATACTCAAACATCTGCCTTCTCAGGTAAAAGTGCCTTTATGTGAATCCTGTTTACCCCTGAGTGTGTCTTTATAGTGTTTAAACATCACAATGTAATTGTATTGTATGCATGTTCGAAATAAACTGAAACTAAACTGAACATGTTTGAAAGGGTGTATGTGTATGATATATGTATTTTCAGTCAACAAGGCTTTATACATGATCGAGCTAATGCTAAAGCTAATGGCAATGCTGATTTTGAAACAAATGTTAATGTATTAACATTGTTGTATATATAGAACGCTACTGTGCATGGTTAATGATTAACATGTGTATATTTTGCTGAAATGTGTATTTACTACGGTTTTTCATGATCTGTGGTCTGGATCATGTTGTTGTTGTTTTCTGTTAGATTTAAGACTCCATAGTTCCTGTTTTTGTACATCCTTGTTTGTTTTAGTTTCCATAGCGACTGATTAGTATCACCTGGGGGGGCCGCAGCTTACTGCGAGGTTTGTTCTCCCGGGAAGCAATCGGACTATTCCGGATAAGGCGTGAAGGTAGGAACATATTTAATTATCTTCTCTCAAAAAGGTACAAAAAACGGAAAACAAGGCTGATCGCACTTGGAGTTAAAGTAAACAATTAGCATAAGCTATGGCATAGCAAGAAACAAACATGAAACTGTGGCATAAACAGAGCAATGACGCCAGCCCGACTAACTGGCAAAGACAGGCTTAAATAATAGTCTCTTGATTAGAGCAGGTGCGTGTCCCGAACACATGAGGCAGGTGAAACTAGTCAGTCGCCATGGAAACTAAAACAAACAAGGTTGTACAAAAATAGGAACTATGGAGTCTTAAAACTAACAGAAAATAACAAAAACATGATCCAGACCACAGATCATGACACGGTTTCTGGGACGAGTCAGTGTACCGTATTTTTTGGACTATAAATCCTTTTATTTTCAAAAAATCGACATTGCGCCTTACAACCCGGCACCTTATTTACGGAATAATTTGGTTGTGCTAACCGACCTCGAAGCTATTTTATTTGGTACATGGTGTAATGATAAGTGTGACCGAGAGATGGCAGTCACACATAAAATAAATGTGTAGACTGCAAAATAAGTAAACAACCCCAAAACTTTAAATGTTTCATTGAGAATATAGAACACAATCAAATGTTCTTACTTTCTGGTACCTGCTGTTGTGTATTTGGGATCTGCATACGTTCTGAAAATGTGTGCACATCTGCCTTTGTAGTCGTAGTCGATAAGCTTCTTCTTTTTCTCTGTCTTCTTGTTATGGGACATTCATCCTTCACTGTTGCCATTTCTAATATAAAGTAGTGTAAAGTTCTTACTTATATCTGTAAGTAAACTCGCTATGGAAGCAACAAAAACTACCAGTGTAGTGGGTTTACATAATTTACCCAAGGAACTTTAGTTATTAGAGAGTTCCGGTCGGACGGAATTTCACGGGACACATTTCTGGCGTTGTTGTTGCACTAGTGAGCCACGGATGAGGAGATGCTGCTCCGTTATTGATTGAAGCAAAGTCTGAATGTCATTAAAACAGTTAGCTACATCTTTTGACACTTCTTCCACTCCCCTCCTTGCACGCTACACCGCTACAACAAAGATGACGGAGAAAAGACGCTGTCAAAGGTGAGCCACGTAAATAAGACCGCCCACAAAACGGCACATCCTGAAGAGACGGTCCGAAAGCGACTTGAAGATGATCTGTAAAATATAATCTATGCAACATTTTGACTAAAGAACCACCATTACATGTTATGTAGACCACAAGGAAGTGTTTTTAATTTGGAAAACAATCATAATATGACCCCTTTAATGCGCCTTATAATCTGGTGCACTTTTTGTATGAAACTAGCCCCGCTCATCGGCAGTGCGCCTTATGATGCGCCATATGGTCCGAAAAATACGATAATCTGTTTAGTTTTAAGGAAGGATAAGTGAATTTTGTCACTAAAGCAGTAAAGGCCTACTGTATCTGGTGAATTTCTGTATTTACTTATTGAGACATCTTCCATCACTGTTATACTAAGTTAAAATCTGTTAGTGCAAAGGACAGGAATACCTACTCAATTGTTATTTGAATGTATATTTGTATAATAATACTGGAGTACATTTAATGATTATTTGTTGCAATACTGTGTACTTGTTTTGTATTTGATTTATTACTGGGGGTCATCACAGACGTGAGCAGAACGAAGTTGTGTCCATGTGTCTGTATACTCAAACATCTCCCTTCCTCGGAAACGGTGAAGAAGTCCCACACGATCGAAGCCGTGTTGGTTTAAAATGAGCTCAGGTGGAGTTTATGGCAGGTCAACAGCAAGGCACGTACAGTAGGAAGGGGATTCAAATCATCACCAGCCGTCGCAGTTTACCTAACACATGAAACGTGACAAATTTAATATCTTAAAATGTGTTTGTGGAAATTCCAACTTTGACCACAGTGTCAGTTGCTATGTAGGGTGGCATTTTCCATCATTATCAGCAGACTGCGTTGGAAACTGATTAACCACTCTCACACGAGATTCACCCAGGAATGGAGCCAAACGAATCTCTTCCCTACTGTGACTACAAATCACAACGGATGAAAATTAGCTATTGTGCTAACTCCGGAATATTTACATTGTTGCTCTATGTTGATGAATATGCATTGTCCTAATTCAAATAAATAAACAAATAAATACAAAAAATAAAAAATACTGTAGGAGGTAAGGAGTGCTTGATGCCATTGTAGCCATTATTGGAGCTATTTCTCTTTATTTATTTATTATTGGATGTCTCTTAATATACATAATATAATATAAAATAGTACTTTTTTCATTTATAACATTATTATGTTAAGAATTATGTCACAGAGATTATTATATTTATTGTGAACCCCTAACTTAAATATTCATATCCAAATGGGAATACAAATACTTATTTCTGAAGAAAACAATGCATCAGTATTGATTCTTGATTCGTAGGATTCATGCAGTAACTATTTTTAAAGCAATGTTGTAAAACAAATTGCTTGGCTCTATGCGTCCGAAGAATAACAAAATACAATTTTAATGCAAAATAGTATTTTCTGTGAATACTTGTCTCTGTATATTGAGTGCATGACACCAGCCACATTGCCAAAGCCATTGTGCAAACAATGTTGCAATTCAAATGAGAAACACAGACTGTGTTACACATGGGCGCAGATTGCATTGGGGGCGGGTAGACATGTCCCCCTCGGATTCATCGTGAGACCGTACCTCTTCTTCACTTTTTCTTCATAAGGTCACAAACATTGCAGGTAAAACAGAAGATTAATGTTCCATTATTAAGACTAATTTACATTGCACGTGCACGTAGAGTCTGGTGTTTTTGTGATACGCCAAATGGTGCGTTCAGGGTGTACAAAATGTTGGAATTTTAATTTGCAGCTGGTTCTTTGCCTGTAGCCGGTGCCGCCTTGGCTCAAGGGGAAGCCTTAGGTTGAGGGAGTTTTGCTTCCCCCTAAAAAACCTCAACAACACCCCCCAGCTCAATACCCCGCTCAATTTTGAAAATAATTTCATTCATGAATACATCTCCTTCCAGAGTACCTACTTCAAGAGTACTGCTGGCTGCTGGCGATCTGGGAGATTACCTGTGCTTTTAGCTCAGTAGTCAGCATACTGGCTTCTCACACCGGCGACCTCGGTTTTCGCCTCTGCTCGGAGCAGTAGGAAAAAAACAACACAGCTGAGAGAGTACACTACAGCTACACAAAGCTCAGCTGTCAGTGACTGAGAGCTACAAATACCAAACATTGCATTCCGCCGTCAAAATCGGGGGCCACTGATTAGGTACGCGCCCCCTGGGCTGAAGCCCGTGCATTAATGCGGTGCAGCCTGGAGCGGTGATCAGACTATTTTCTACAATGACAAAGTGGGTGATTTAAATTCGATAAAGTAACAAGTAAACAATGATAATGTTTTTTTTACAATCCAGACAGTGTAGGTATCGTATTTTCCGGACCATAGGGCACACCGGATTATAAGGCGCACTGCCGTTGAGCGGGTCTATTTTCATACAAAAGGCGCACCACAGAACTTTCCTCCCTCTTATCTTTGTTCATGTGATGTCAGATGAAACAAACATTTAGCTGTTTGGCCACAATACCCAGCAATATGTTTGGAGGAGAAAACGTGAGGCCTTTAATCCCAAGAATACCATGTCTACCGTCAAGCATGGCGGTGGTGGTGTTATGTTCTGGGCCTGTTTTACTGCCAATGGAACTGGTGCTTTACAGAGAGTAAATGAGACAATGAAAAAGGAGGATTACCTCCAAATTATTCTGGAAAACCTAAAATCATCAGCCCGGAGGTTGGGTCTGGAGCGCAGTCGGGTGTACCAACAGGACAATGACCCCAAACACATGTCAAAAGTGGTAAAGGAATGGCTTAATCAGGCTACAATGAAGGTATTCGTATGGCCTTCCTGACTTAAACGTAAGGACAATGCTGAAGAAACAAGTCCATGTCAGAAAACCAACACATTTAGCTTAACTGCACTTATTTTGTCAAGAGGAGTGGTCAAAAAATTCAACCAGAAGCTTGCCAGAAGCTTGTGGATGGCTACCAAAAGCGCCTTATTGCAGTGAAAATTGCCAAGGGACATGTAACCAAATATTAACATTGCTGTATGTATACTTTTGACTTTTTTTTTTTTTTTCAAATATTTTTATTGAATTTTGCAGACAGTACAGTATGATGGATCATGGCAACAGCAAGTTGAGGCATCTGCACATTTTACAATATGTAACATAGTAAACCCTACCCCTTACAGTACCCACCCACTTTAATTCCCAAGGTAATTGTCACCTAGTGCCCACAACAAATATAGACACACATGAATATATGCAAACTTAGATTCAATCAAACAAATATATTAAAGATAAACAAAAAATAAATAAGGTAAATAAATAAATAAATACTACATAAGATGTGCAAAAAAAATAATAATAATAATAATAATACTATAACGTAAAAGTAAATAAACACAGGGAGTGAGGGTCGGGGGGGGGGGGGGGGGGGGGGTTAGGGGGAGGGGGGGGCTTCAGCGGTCAGCTCGTCTAAGTTGTGTTACTCGAATCGCTTGGGGTGATGTCAAGCTTGTCTCTAATAAGGTCTAGGAGGGGGCCCCAAGTTTTATGGAAAGATGACACAGATCCTTTCTGAGAGAACTGAAGCTTCTCTAACTGGAGACACCGCAAGACATCTTGTATCCAACTGTTATGGCTCGGCGGAGACACAAGCTTCCATTTAAAAAGAATTGTACGCCTAGCCAGCAGAGTCGTTAACGCAATGACATGACGAGCGGTTGCAGGTAAACCGTCCACCTGGGGAACGCCAAAAAGGGCAGTCAGCGGGCTGGGTGTTATTGTTCTATCGAGGGCCTGCCCAACAGTGTCGAAAATAGCCGACCAAAAACTTGAGAGTTTTGGGCACGTCCAGAACATATGCAAATGGTCAGCTGGGGATTGCCTACAGCGGTTACAAGTGTCGCTGTGGTTGGGGTATATTTTAGCCAGTCTAGCATTGGTGAAATGTGCTTTATGTAATACCTTACATTGTATTAGGCCATGCCTAGCGCATATGGACGATGAATGTACCAGCCTCAAAGCCTCTCTCCACCTCCCGTCAGGTATAGGTGCTCCAAGGTCATGCTCCCATGATTCTCTGACAGGTGAAGTATTAAGTGGATTCAGAAGGCCGATTTCATTATATATGACAGATATTAAACGTCGTTGGTCAGAGTCAAAGGAGAGAAACCGATCAATTTCTGCTTCTGGGGGGCGGTTGGGAAAATGAGGAAATTGTTTTTTAATAAAATGCCTTGTTTGGAGGTATCGAAAGAAATGAGTATTAGGCAGATTGTATCTTGTTGACAGAGAAGCGAAGGAAGAGAACACTCCATCGTGGTACAGGTCATTGAGAATTTTAAGTCCGTTAGTCGACCAAGTTCGAAACGCAGAATCAGAGCAGGCAGGGAGAAAGGCGGGATTGTTCAAAATCGGAGCACCGCTGGAAGCCTTGTGCAAGCTGTGATGTTTCCTAAATTGAGTCCAAATTTTAATGGTATTTTTAACAACTGGGTTTAGGGAGGTCCCCAATGAACATAATGGTAGCTGTGAGCAAATCACCGCGTGCAGGGAACCATTAGACGATGCCATCTCTATGTGAGCCCAAGGAGGACAGGCGGCTGGGGAGTCGCAATGGACCCAGTACAGAAGTTTGTTAATATTGCAGGCCCAGAAATAATTTCTAAGGTTTGGAAGTGCTAGACCACCCTCCGCCTTAGGGAGCTGTAGAGTGGCTTTCCCAAGGCGGGCTGGCCTGTTTTGCCAAATGAAAGCAAGAAGTTGTTGATCAAGGCCAACAAAAAATGATTTGTTGAGACATATAGGGATGTGCTGAAAGAGATATAAAAATTTCGGAAGTAAAATCATTTTTATGAGGTTAATGCGGCCAACTAGGGATAGGGGGAGGGCAGCCCACCTGGACAAGTCCGATTTACATTTGTCCAACAGTGCTTGAAAGTTTTTACGGAACAGCTCTGTGGGAGAATTCGAGACGAACACACCCAGATATTTAAATCCTTCCTCCGAGATCTTAAAGGGGAATTGTGAGCGCGGGAGTGACCTTGCCAAATTATTCACAAAAAATAGTTCGCTTTTCTGAATATTCAGTTTGTACCCTGACAAACGACCGAACTGATCCAGAATCGATAGTATATGGGGAAGCGAGGATGAGGGGTCTGAAACGAACAACAGAAGATCGTCGGCATATAGGGAGAGCTTATGAACCCGACCGAAACGAGTGATACCCTTAAATTCCTCCCAATTCTTAAGCCAAATAGCAAGCGGTTCAATGGCTATATTAAACAGCAAGGGTGAAAGTGGACATCCCTGCCGGGTCCCACGCCGGAGAGGGAAGTACGCTGAACGGATGCCGTTAGTATGTACGGAGGCAAGTGGAGTCTCGTACAGCACTCTAACCCAAGAAATAAATTTAGAATCAAAACCAAATTTCTCCATAATAAAAAATAAGTAGCCCCACTCCACCCTATCGAACGCCTTCTCCGCATCCAGCGCCACCACAACCTCCGGAGTATCAGATGGTGGAGAGAGAACTTTATTCAACAATCTTCTGGTATTGAAGAATGGATGCCTCCCCAGCGTGAAACCTGTCTGATCAGCCGAAATTATTGAGGGCATCACGGCTTGAAGACGTATAGAGAGAACTTTCGCCAGAATCTTGCAGTCCACGTTCAAAAGTGAGATCGGTCTGTAGCTACCACAAGAGGTAGCATTTCTGTCTTTCTTAAGAAGTAGTGAAATGGAAGCCTCTGACAAGGTCCTTGGTAAGCGGCCGGCGTTGAAGGAATCATTAAACATTCTTGCTAAAATGGGGGATAACAATAATGAGTAAGCCTTGTAAAATTCAACTGTGAAGCCATCAGGGCCGGGCGACTTTCCATTTTGCATAGATCGGATTGCCTCCTGTATCTCTGACGAGGAGATAGGTCTACCCAGCTCCCTGGCAATGTTTATATCAATGCAAGGATATGTTAATGAATCGAGGGGGTTGGGGCAAATCGCGGAGACAGGAGAGCATTCAGAAGTGTATAATTTAGTGTAAAATTCGGAAAAACACCTACTAATATCCACTGGATCGGAAGTATAACTACCATCGGGTAGTTTAATTTTGGGGATTGACCGCGATGCGCAAGCAGCCCGGGCCCGTTGAGCTAAAAGTCGGCCGGCCTTGTCTCCGTGTTCATAGAAGCATTGTTTGGATTGTCGCAGTTGTCTCTCTACTATGTGCGTCATAAGCAGGTCATGTTCTGAATGTAGCAGAATACGCTTTTTATACAGGGTTGGAGATGGACAAACAGCGTATACATTGTCGAGGTCGAGGAGTTCTTTAGCAATTTCCGTCAACCTAGCCCTCTCAGTCCTCCTCATCCTGGAAATATAAGATATCACCTGTCCTCGGATAGTAGCCTTAAGTGCTTCCCACAAAGTGCTGTTTCCGATATCAGGGGTGTCATTAAACTCAATATAGGTACGAATTTCTGTTTCAATAAAATCTTTGAACTTAATGTCTGAGAGCAAGTGTGAGCTGAACCTCCACATTGTGCGGCCGGTTACACCTTGCGGAAATTTAATGTCGACTGAGATTGGCGCGTGGTCAGAGACGGCTATCGGGTGGTAGTCGCATGCATTAATACAATGCAAGAGATTGTTATCTATTAAAAAGAAATCAATACGGGAAAACGAATGGTGAACGTGCGAGAAAAATGAAAATACCTTCCCATGTGGGTTCCTGAATCTCCAGGGATCCGAAAGTCCCACTTGGTTTGCATAAGTTGACACAGCCTCTGCTGCTTTGGATAGTGTATTTCGGGTATGGGAGGATCGATCAAGAATCGCATCCTGGACTAAGTTAAAATCCCCGCCTACGATTATGCGATGGTTGTCAACGTTGGGGATCCTAGCAAAAAGTCTTGTGAAAAAAGTGTCGTCATCCCAGTTAGGTGCATACACAGAGACTAAAATTGCCGGTGTATTCTGTAACATGCCCGAAACCACAACATAGCGACCCTCTTTATCTTCTATAACGTCTGCTGGCTCAAACATAACACGCTTATGGATAATTATGGCCGAACCCCTAGCCCTAGCAGAAAATTTGGAATGGAATAAATGGCTCATCCAAGACCTCTTAATACGGAGATTTTCTGATGTCTTCAGGTGTGTTTCTTGCAGAAATATAATGTCCCCTTTAAGATGCTGCAGACGAGTTAAGACCTTACCAATTTTGACGGCGTTGTTCATGCCTTTGGTGTTCCAAGAGATGATACGCACTCCATCACTCGTCATCCTACCAGCATCCGCCATCCACTAGACCCCAACAGTAAATCTGTCTGACACGCCTTAGACCCCACGGGGAGGGACGGGAGGGAGAGAGGGAAGGTATAGCAGCAAAAAATAAAAATAACAAAGTGGTACAAAACACCCAGGTAAGAACAAAAGAAAGAATAATAAAAAATAAAACTAAATAAAAAACTAGTAATGACATAAAGACACATTTCAACAAACCCCAACAAATTAGAATACAATTACCCTTACTACCCACCCTAAATAAGAACCTTATCTGAGCTCTCTCGCTCTTACTTAGCCTAACTTGACTAATGCTAACTTCCGGAGTCTCCTCCCTTACAGTAACAGTAATGAACTCCATAAAGCAAAATAAGAATTTAAAGTGAGCCTACATTCGCGAGACGTATCCCAACCTGAGTGTATAGTAATATAGGAAATATTAAGTTGAAATAAACAAACAAGGCATATAAACAGCGTTTGCTCAACACCAAAATGTACAGTGCATCAATAGCTTTAGTGATGTATTTTGGACCAAGGAGTGCCTCATAACGTACATACGAATGACTAGATCAAATAAAAAAAAAATAAAAAAAATAGGATGCATAATCAAAATGTGTTACGTCACGACCATCCATGTTGGAAAATTATGTGTTAGCCAGTGTGTAAATTGCAACACTCAAAAATTGCTTCCTATTATGAGCACACATCTAAAGTGGTGGTTAGTGCATAGAACAGCAAAACAAACGAAGGCCCACAGTGTCCACAATGAATGCAAAGTTGTCATAAATCAGGCCTCTAGAAAAGTTGAACTTACAGTTTTTATTCCAGGGGCTGCACAGTCAAGGTGCAAATTATTGTCAAGTACAGCCGTTTTGTAGGGGTAAAAAGTCGTCCAAACCCGTCAGGTATCTTGTGTGCGGATTGATGTCAAGAAGTCCTTGGCCTCTATAACCGATCCGAATCTCTTCTTACCACCATCCTTCGTTACTATGACAAGTCTGGCCGGGAACAATAATGCTGGTCGTAGGCCCATTTGGTAGAGCTCCGACATCACATCGCGGTATTTTTGGCGTTGTTCCACCACTTCAGGCGCGTAGTCCTCGTAGATGGCGACGGGGTACCCTCGGTATTGTAGCTTGCCTCTCCTGGCCCTGGCCTCGCGGATAATTCTCTCCTTCACCTGGTACTTGTGTAGCCGTATCAGAACGGGCCTCGGTCTCTGGTCTGGCTTCGGCTTGCTAGCGAGTGTCCGATGGGCCCGGTCGCACTCCGGCGGTGATTCAAAGAAATCCTCGTAAAAAAATCTCCTTCAGTAGCTCCGCAAAAAAGGTAGTTGGACGTGGCCCTTCCACGGACTCTGGTATGCCGACCACTCGGATGTTATTTCGCCGACTCCGGGATTCGAGGTCGCTAACTTTAGCCCGTAGCTTAGCTTCGATCTCCGTTAGCTTAGCACATGTTGCTTCCAATGCTAGCAGGCGTTCGTCTTGCAAAGTAGCATTTTCCTCGAGTGCAGTAATTTTCTGAGAATGTTCAGAGACCTTGGTGTGTACCTTATCAATCTTTGTCTCGAGTGTAGAAATTGCTGTCCTGAAGTCCGCTGAGAGGGCCTGGCGGTGCTCTTCCAGAAGACTAGCTATAGCCGACATGTTGACTTCGCCGGCACCTCCGTCGGAGGAGCTAGGTCCGGCACTGGTATCTCTGGCGCTCCGCTTCGTCGAGTGAGTTGGCATTTTTTGCCGGTTGCAACTCTGGAGTGATATAATCACCCGCTCGCCGACTCGCTGGCGTAGTTTGTGGAGTTTTAAAAGAGTGGTAATGTAAAAAGTTGTGGGAGGGAGACTCAACACGTGTCTACTCCATCTTGCCCAAACCGGAAGTCATACTTTTGACTTTTAAACTGCTGATGTGTGATAAGTACAATACTTACAATTAAGGCCGGGCTATTATATGATCGTGATCGTTGATTACGATTAATTTGAGTTCGACCACGGTGATCAACTAGTAGCATATTTCCTCGGTCAAACTTGACGGATATGTCTGTTAGAAGTTACCGCAGTAGTAAACAGTAGGGAAGCAACAGTGCTTGGTATAATCCTGCACGGAACAATCAACCTTTATTGACTGTGATCCTGTGTGTGTCTGTGAATGTGTGTTTGTGTATGTTTTCGTGTGTTTGTGTGAAAGGGCTTTTGTGTATGAGGGGCCGTTAGGGACATTATTCAGAATTACCTCTTACATACACTACTGTAATGCTCTCACATAAACAACTGAAATCTTTTTTTCTCACACACCCTACTGAAACACTCTTATACACACTACTGAAATGCTCTTACATACACTACTGAAATGCTCTCACATAAACAACTGAAATGTTTTTCTCTCACACACCCTACTGAAACACTCTTATACACACTACTGAAATGCTCTTACATACACTACTGAAACACTCTTATAAACACTACTGAAACACTCTTACAGACACTACTGAAACACTCTTATAAACACTACTGAAACACTCTTACATACACTACTGAAATGCTCTCACATAAACAACTAAAATGTTTTTCTCTCAACCACCCTACTGAAACACTCTCATGAACACTACTGAAATGTTTTTTTTCACGCACACACACCTGGAATTATTTTTCACTAGTATGTATAAATGGATTCCACCTGTGTGTGTGTGTGTGCTTTTAACACGTGCGTGTTAGAGACAACAATTTCAGTAGTATGTGTGCAAGGATTGTAGTTATGTGTATGCGAGCATCTTACCAGTGTGTAGGCGAGCATCTTACCAGTGTGTATGCGAGCATCTTATCAGTGTGTATGCGAGCATCTTACCAGTGTGTATGCGAGCATCTTATCAGTGTGTATGCAAGCATCTTATCAGTGTGTATGCGAGCATCTTACCAGTGTGTATGCAAGCATCTTACCAGTGTGTATAAGAGCATCTTACCAGTGTGTATAAGAGACATTGCATTCCGGTTCCGGTCCCCAATAATCCCCACCCCTTTTTTTTTCAGACAAGTTTTTTTTTTTTTTTTTTTTTTTTTTTAAAGCCAAGTTACAAAATGTCTGCCTGATTGCCAGACTTTGAGGGCTTCAGCGGATAATATAAGAACACTTTGAATGCAACAAGGGTAGGGCTGCCGCCGTGGATTGCACCTGCGTGCTGTGACACCTGAGCGGGCACACAGCGGTGCCTTTCTCCTCCCGACAGCCTAGCAGCCTGGAGCACTTGTTCCATTGCGAGTTTGCGCCGCAGCATCATCAAGTGCAACGTTCCAGCTCATGGACATCGAAGCAAAAGGAGGTAAAGGTAATTAGACATTATTTATTTTTAAATGATTGTTGAATCCTACGCATTATAAGGCAACATGGCATTGTAGTGAGCTAACCAGTTAGCCTTAGTGTGCCTCTACTACAAACAAGTTAGCAACTAGTGTTTTCGCGGCTCTTAAGAGTCTGACATCTATTGCAAACTTGGCGTTTGTCTCGGAGGGAGCAGACAAAAGTACACAGTCAAATCAGCTAGTAATATTTGCAGCGTTGTTGCTATGGTAACATGTTGAAATGTGAGTCACGTTGTGGTACGTCAGTAGCTAATCATATCATAATAGTAATGGATTACAGTTATTTAGCCCTTTTCTATCGACTAGATAAGGGGTCTCCAAACTACGGGGACTAAGAATGTTTCAGTACTGTTTATAAGAGTGTTTTAGTAGTGTATGTAAGAGTGTTTCAGTATTGTGTATAAGAGTGTTTCAGTAGGGTGCGTGAGAGAAACACATTTTAGTTGTTTAGGTGAGAGCATTTCAGTAGTGTATATAAGAGCATTTCAGTAGTGTGTATAAGAGTGTTTCAGTAGTGTGTGTGTGAGAATAAACACACCCACTAATTTAATCAAAAAAGGCATTTTCGTATCTAAATATTTTTAATCAGACTTTTTGTTATTTTTGTCTGCAAAGATTCCACTTCTCTGATATAACGTGGTCTAAAAAAAACTCTGCAGACACTTTGTGTTCTCTTTGTTTGTTTGTGGATAAAAAAACCAACAACATTTTGTTCCTGAAATAATCATGAAACGTTTTTTTTTATACTTTTTTTGGTATACATTAGTTTATAGTACCTCAAATTCTAACTGCACTTAAATGTATTTTCATTCAATATAAGACACAGAATTTGGGGTTTTAAAAACTCCACATTCTGGGTCACTGCTTGTTTGCCAAAGCACTGGTGAGAAGCACTGATGTATACAAGTAATTAAAGATTACAACTAGGGATGTCCGATAATGGCTTTTTGCCGATATCCGATATTCCGATATTGTCCAACTCTTTAATTACCGATACCGATATCAACCGATACCGATATCAAACGATATATACAGTCGTGGAATTAACACATTGTTATGCCTAATTTCGACAACCAGGTATGGTGAAGATAAGGTACTTTTTTTTTTAAATTAATAAAATAAGATAAATAAATTAAAAACATTTTCTTAAATAAAAAAGAAAGTAAAACAATATAAAAACAGTTACATAGAAACTAGTAATTAATGAAAATTAGCAAAACTAACTGTTAAAGGTTAGTACTATTAGTGGACCAGCAGCACGCACAATCATGTGTGCTTACGGACTGTATCCCTTGCAGACTGTATTGATATATATTGATATACAATGTAGGACCAGAATATTAATAACAGAAAGAAACAACCCTTTTGTTTGTGAAGGAGTGTGAATGAGTGTAAATGGGGGAGGGAGGTTTTTTGGGTTTTGGTGCACTAATTGTAAGTGTATCTTGTGTTTTTTATGTTGATTTAATTAAAAAAAACAAAAAAACGATACCGATAAAAAAAAAAAACGATACCGATAATTTCCGATTTTACATTATAATGCATTTATCGCACATCTCTAATTACAACTAATAATTTATCATTTTAAAGTGTTGAGTGTGAATGTTGTCTGTCTATCTGTGTTGGCCCTGCGATGAGGTGGCGACTTGTCCAGGGTGTACCCCGCCTTCCGCCCAATTGTAGCTGAGATAGGCTCCAGCGCCCCCCGCGACCCCAAAAGGGAATAAGCGGTAGAAAATGGATGGATGGATAGTAAATGTTAACTTGAAATACAGATATTTTAGTATTCTCTACACCAATTATACTTTGTTTACTGCAGAATGTTTGTGATGACAAGCAAACAAACTAAATAACTTTAAGAGGCAAAAAAGTTGTTCTCTTTACCTCCACAAAAGAAGCAAAACGGACCATGGCGTGGGTTACCTGTATCGTTGCACCTCTAGTAAGGACAATTATACATATGAACAACATGACAGTTGTCAGCTGTTAGCATATACTACCTCGATCAAACATGGTGTAAATGTTTGTTACACGATACTGCAGTAGTAAACAGTAGGGATGCGGTACTCTGTATAATTCTGCACGGGACAATTCGCTTTAATAATAAAATAATTAGTCGTGATATCACTTTTTTTTTTCTTTTTTTTTCATCGTGATATTACAAACGTAATTGAGATTGGATGATATGAAAAAAATAACACATTTTAGGGCGCAACAAAAGACGATACAGCTTAATGGCAAATACTACTCTCTGACTAGGCAACACGCTATAGCCTATACACTAGTGACATCTAACAGCTTGAAATTGTTACGGCGCGTGCGCATGCCACCGTTCATTCCCCAGCACGTGCCGCGGAGAGCACCGCTGGACACGCCCCTACACCATACTTGCCAACCTTGAGACCTCCGATTCCGGGAGGTGGGGGTGGGGGGGCGTGGTCGGGGTGGGGCGTTGGCGTGGTTAAGAGGGGAGGAGTATATTTACAGCCAGAATTCACCAAGTCAAGTATTTCATATATATATATATATATAAGAAATACTCGAGTACCACCAAAAAAACTGAATCTCTGAAGACAGTATACAAATCTGTGTTAAAGGTGTACAAACACTGTTTGTATAATAAGCATGTTATTGTTTACAAATGAGGGTTAAGAGTTCAGTACTAAAAAAAAAAAGAAAAAAAGAATGTAGCTTAAGTACAGTTTTTTAATTGAGCTGCTCCATTTTTTGGTTGGGTTGTTTATTTATTTTGAGTAACATTTCTAATAGGGGAGGAATGTAATAGAGTGATCTATGTTTGTCTGTTGCCATCTCCTGGTGAATGTTGGCTATAGCGTACTGGGGTTACTTTTTGGTTGGCCAACGATTTACGTGGTGTTGCGCACCTGACGTCAAGTGTGTGAGTCTGTTCTGAAGTGTACAGTAAAGAGACGTACTTCATCACCTCGCCTGGTTATTGCCTCCAACTCAATATATTACAACAACATTGCTGTTTACGGCAGACAAACTGCTTTACGGTAGAATAAAACATGACTGCTGTTGTTGTGTGTTGTTACCGTGCTGGGAGGACGTTAATGAAACTGCCTAACAATAAACCCACATAAGAAACCAATAACTCGCCTTTGATCATTCTACAGTTATAACGTGTTTGGGCAGGCACGCTGTTTATATTGTGGGAAAGCGGACGTGAATACAGGCTGTTGACACGTCACTCAGGTCCGCATGGAGCTGGAGGGGGCGTGGCTTCCAGCTGCGCCTGAATTTCGGGAGATTTTCGGGAGAAAATTTGTCCCGGGAGGTTTTCGGTAGAGGCGCTGAATTTCGGGAGTTTCCCGGAAAATCCGGGAGGGTTGGCAAGTATGCCCTACACACTCCACCTCTGCTCCAAGCCATAAGAGCCAGCGTGTCCTGAGATCCAGTGCTAGAACGTAGTTCTCTATTTACAGTTGGCTATCGCGTCTCTGGCTCCTCTCCTTGTTACTCGCTCTCAGTGTCCTTCCGCCCTTGTGCTCATTTGTCTCTAGTCGTCTTCCTTGTCCCGCAGTATTCCCTCTGTCTCCTTGGATTCGAGGTGTACGCCTCACTTCCCTTGATCTTGACCGCCTTCCCAGATAACGACCCCTCGCTCGGACACGGACCCTGACGCCTGTGTCATGGACTTTCCACCAGCCTCGCCCTATTGGACCTTCTGATTCATTTAACACGTAACTACAACAACACCTGGTAACATTTCCTTGCTAACGCTTCACATAGTCCTGCTTCACACATAGTAGCATACACATTCCACTGCATAATCAGACTTAATGTCTTATTGAGCTATACCTTCTGTCGCCGTGCCGTCTCCTTCCCCCGCTTTAATTAACTTTTTCCACATTTCGTTTTGTTACAGCCTCATTTTAAAATGCAATAAATGCATTTTTGTCTTCAAAATTCTACACACAATACCACATGATGACAATGTAAAAAGGTTTTTTTTTTTTTTTTTGCAAATGTATTAAAAATAAAGATGATTAAAAAGAAATACACACGTACATACGTATTCACAGCCTTTGTTGATGCTCCTTTGGCACCAATTACATCCTCAAGTCGTTTTGTACACAATGCCACAAGCTTGGCAAACCTATCTTTGAGCAGTTTTGCACAATCTTCTTTGCAGCACAATTCAAGCTCCGTCAGGTTGGGTATAAAGCGTTGGTTTGCATCGAGGCGGTCTCTTTACATTGCTGCATTTATATTTCCCTCAATTCTGACTATAGTCTCCCAGTTCTTGCCGCTGAAAAACATCCCCACAGCATGATGCTGCCAACACCATGCTTCACTGTAGGGATGTATTGGCCTGGTGATGAGCCTGGTTTCGACCAAACATGACGCGTTTTTATCAGACCAGAGAATTGTGTTCTTCATGGTCAGAGTATTTCAGGTGCATGTTGGCAAATTTTTTTGCCAACAAAGCCCTGTCTGTCTGAAAGAAAGACAAGCATTAATGACCTACAGTTAACAACTAAGTTATTTCACTTTACATTTTTCTGTGTGAAGCGGCAAAAAAGGACATTATGTTAAATGACGAGTTTCTGTTTCTGATAGTTGATATAATAATGTAACTGCATCATAAAGCCTACATGAACTCCATGGTGTTCAGGGATGAATAGTCTCTCCTATTGCTATTGTACTATTTTTTCAGCTATAGTTACATTAATCATTAGTAATGTAGCAGCCTAGTTTTGAATGGCGCGGTCCCTGCTATCACATGTTGATAAAAATATAACATTTACATAATACAAATCAACTAAAGGCTTCCCAAATGCTGTAATAAATTAAGCATGATGAGTTGAGCATATGTCAGCATGTGGCCCCACTTTTAACTCCTTTTTTCAAACGCTTATTTACAGTAAGTCATTAATTTGACTTAGTCATTATTTTGTCTTAATAAGCAATATTTACTAAGTCAAAACAATGACATAATATAATCTCAGGTAACTAGGACTGCTTGTTTTTACTTTAACCTACTTCACCACAGTCTGTAGTCTATTGCCCCCCAGGCTGTGGTGGCAGCGATGAGATGGAGACGTGATGGTGGCGACAGGCCAAATTGCACTGTTCCTTACACCCACCCACCCCCTTCCCTGTCCACCTGTCTCGGGCAACACCCCCTTCCCCCTGGAGACACACGACCTTAACTAACACATTTTCTGGGGGAAACAATGTCAGGTCCGTTCAATGATCCAGCAGTTTGGCTTGTGTTTCCCCTTGTCTACCAAATGTTTAATGCTGTGCACAGATGCACAAAGGTGAGCTTTAATAAGGTTATTATCTTGTGTTGAGTGTTAAAGAGGCATATTTTATCAGTTCATAACTTTGAGGTAATTGATGCGAAAACGCTATTCAGGCTAACTGTATGTCTATATATTTTATTACGTTTGTATTATGCCTCGGTTGTCATTTCCTTTACTCATGTCCTCTGTGTAGCTTTATTTTAATAATTCATAAAAGTTTATGTTTGTGTGTAACATTGGTTACACTGCTGATTATTGATATGCCATGTTATTACTGGCCACAGCTAACTGTACACAGCTTGACCCCAGATTGTAAATAAATCCATAAACTGAAGACAACCTGCAATATTCTTTAACTTGGACACAATACGTTTGGCTAATCTAAACCAGAAATTCTCAGTAGACACATCACCCGTTTGAGAACCTTTACATTTTAAAAAACAGAAATTGACATTCCACAGAAATACAGTATGTTCAGGGTAATGAAAGGAGAGATGTTTTTAAGTCATTTGCAGAGTATTCTTCTAAACCAGGGGTGCTCACACTTTTTCTGCAGGCGAGCTACTTTTCAATTGATCAAGTCGTGGGGATCTACCTCATTCATATATATAATTTATATTTACTTATTAATGAAATATATGTTTTTGTTAATAAGTTAAAGGTGTTTAATGATAATGCAAGCATGTTTAACACATATAGTTAATATTGTTAATAAATTAAAGGTGTTTAATGATAATGCAATCATGTTTAACACATAGTTAATATTGTTAATAAATTAAAGGTGTTTAATGATAATACAAGAATGTTTAATACATATAGTTAATATTGTTAATAAATTAAAGGTGTTTAATGATAATAGAAGTATGTTTAATACATATAGTTAATATTGTTAACAAGTTAAAGGTGTTTAAAGATAATACAAGCATGTTTAATACATATAGTTAATATTGTTAACAAGGTAAAGGTGTTTAATGATAATACAAGCATGTTTAATACATATAGTTAATATTATTAATAAGTTAAAGGTGTTTAAAGATAATACAAGCATGTTTAACTCATATAGTTAATATTGTTAACAAGTTAAAGGTGTTTAATGATAATACAAGCATGTTTAACACATATAGTTAATATTGTTAATAAGTTAAAGATGTTTAAAGATAATACAACCATGTTTAACACATATAGTTAATATTGTTAACAAGTTAAGGTGTTTAAAGATAATACAGGCATGTTTAACACATATAGATTCCTTTCTTTTATGAAGACAAGAATATAAGTTGGTGTATTACCTGATTCTGATGACTTGCATTGATTGGAATCAGACAGTGGTGCTAAAAACGTCCGCATTTTCGAATGGAGGAGAAAAAAGTCCTCCTTTCTGTCCAATACCACATGAAAGTGGTTGGTTTTTGGCATCTTATTTATCCAGCTTCCGTACTCCTTTGTATACACTTTACAAGAAATACATTGTCGGCAAACTCCGTAGCTTGCTAGCTTGTGCACGCCAGCTTTCTGAGACTCTTGTTTTGTTACGGCGCTAGAGTCTGTTGAAATAAAGTGTTTCTCGCCTTCCAGTCGGTAATTTTAATGAGCTGGCAGCAGCCAGCGTCATCTCAGAAGACCCTCGGGTGCCGTGAATGTCAATCAAGTGACGAAAGTGACGTCATAGTGAAGATTTATGATCGCTCATTTTTAGGACTATTTTTTTAATGCCTGGCTGGTGATCGACTGACACACCCTCCGAGATCGACCGGTAGCTCGCGATCGACGTAATGAGCACCCCTGTTCTAAACAGTAGATGCATTTGGCTGCACTATAATTTATGTATTATTAGTACTACTTACTTTTGCTCCTTCTGTCATTTAAAATGAGCCATATATAAATTGTTTTGCTGACGCGGCAGTTGTTATAAAAATGTTTAAATAAAACATTTTGATTAAGACATGGAGTGGAAAAATAACTCATTGAGTTGAAATCATTTGCTGACAGCTTGGTCACGCCCGTTTTAAACGTTCCATCTGTGCCCCTTACATGCATATATTATATTAACTCTGAAGGCTGGTATGTTTAAAGAATATGTCCCAAGATATTTATACATAACATGATTTTGTTTTGTCTGTGTTTTCTAATGTTAAAGGTTGCATTTTTGCGAGAGATTTGCAACTCTCCTTTCTTATCCACCGCACATGGCACAATCACGTTTCCCTTTAACGGCCTTCCAACTTCATTTGCAGCAGCACGCAATTATATTCACTATCCTTTCTTCCCACTTCTGTTTACTTTTAAGAAGAGCACCACAATCACAGTGGGTGAGGAAGCAGGAACGGGGCTGTGATTGGCATGATGTGCCAAATATGGTCGAGGGACATGCGACATCCATTTGTCAAACCTTTTGATTGATTTGCCAAAGCAACAAAAGATCCAACCTTAATCCCAATCATGAACACCAGCCAGGATTGTTTTCTTCCTCACAGCAAGAGTCTGAAGTGCAGCTGCAGCCTTTTTATTTCATGTCAGAAGGCATCACCTCATCATTTGAATCATGACCACAGTGGGTAGTTGCTTCTGACAATTGTCATGAAACAGCGGCCACACATTTCCCGCTGTTGTCACTTCATCACCAGGAAGCAAAGAGAATGTCGTAGTGATTATGACCTACTGGCAGCCATGTTCGTCTTTGCAGAGAAAGAAAAATAAACTAGAATGTAACACATTTTCAGTTGTTTCACCTTTTTTTGTTAAAGCCCTACTGAAATGTGATTTTCTTATTCAAACGGGGATAGCAGGTCCATTCTATGTGTCATACTTGATAATTTCGCGATATTGCCATATTTTTGCTGAAAGGATTTAGTAGAGAACATCGACGCTAAAGTTTGCAACTTTTGGTCGTGGATAAAAAAGCCTTGCCTGTACCGGAAGTAGCAGACGAGTAGCGTGACGTCACAGGTTGTGGAGCTCCTCACAGCTGCACATTGTTTACAATCATGGCCACCAGCAGCGAGAGCGATTCGGACCGAGAAAGCGACGATTTCCCCATTAATTTGAGCGAGGATGAAAGATTTGTGGATGAGGAAAGTGAGAGTGAAGGACTAGAGGGCAGTGGGAGCGATTCAGATAGGGAAGATGCTGTGAGAGGCGGGTGGGACCTGATATTCAGCTGGGAATGACTAAAACAGTAAATAAACACAAGGCATATATATACTCTATTAGCCACAACACAACCAGGCTTATATTTAATATGCCACAAATTAATCCCGCATAACAAACACCTCCCCCCTCCCGTCCATATAACCCGCCAATACAACTCAAACACCTGCACAACACAGTCAATCCCACAGCCCAAAGTACCGTTCACCTCCCCAAAGTTCATACAGCACATATATTTCCCCAAAGTCCCCAATGTTACGTACGTGACATGCACATAGCGGCACGCACGTACGGGCAATTGATCAAATGTTTGGAAGCCGCAGCTGCATGCGTACTCACGGTACCGCGTCTGCGCATCCAACTCAAAGTCCTCCTGGTAAGAGTCTATGTTGTCCCAGTTCTCCACAGGCCAATGGTAAAGCTTGACTGTCATCTTTCGGGAATGTAAACAATGAAACACCGGCTGTGTTTGTGTTGCTGCATCCGGCCGCAATACACCGCTTCCCACCTACAGCTTTCTTCTTTGCTGTCTCCATTGTTCATTGAACAAATTGCAAAAGATTCACCAACACAGATGCCCAGAATATTGTGGATATTTGCGATGAAAACAGACGACTTAAAAGCTGGCCACCATGCTGTCCCAAAATGTCCTCTACAACCCGTGACGTCATGCGCAGGCGTCATCATACCGAGACGTTTTCAGCAGGATATTTTGCGCGAAATTTAAAATTGCACTTTAGTAAGCTAACCCGACCGTATTGGCATGTGTTGCAATGTTAAGATTCCATCATTGATATATAAATTATCAGACTGCGTGGTCGGTAGTAGTGGGTTTCAGTAGGCCTTTAAGTACATAACTCCACATGTGTTCATTCATAGTTTTGATGCCTTCAGCAACAATCTATATACAGTATATATATATATATATATATATATATATATATGGTGGCACCTTATTCACATCAAGACATGGGATACAGTTTGCAGAAAGCCGAAACGAGGCATTTATTGAACAAGTGTTTTTAGGAAGGGTAGGGTATGGAAGCATCAAACTTAAAGTCTCATTTAATAAACATAAATGTTTCCCATCCGGGCTTCTCAATCTTTCCCAATTCACACTCCCTTTAATGTCCTAGGGACTTGCCTATAAAATTAATTAATTGCGATTAATCGCGGATAGATGTCATTTTTCATCATTCATAAGTGTACCCAAGACAAATAGTTTTCAGGTTTAAACACCATCAACGGACAATTAATTTGCTTTAATGAAATGTGTTTTAAACATTAAAAGACAAACACCATTTAATGACAATAAAAAAATTAAAAAAAATGCCTGCTGTGTGTCGGTGTCTTGCCAGATTTTATATTTTGTAGAAATACAGAATTTGTGTTGCTGCTTTAGGAGCACTTGCATTCAGAGGAGGAGCTACACCATGTTTAGATACACGCATTAATAACAGAAGATGTGAATTGTTATGATCATGCATTGATAATCAAAGATGTTTGGTAATATCCATCCAACCATTTTCTACTGCTTGTCCCTTTTGGGGTTGCAGGGGGCTGGAGTTTATCCCTGCTGTAATCTGTGATATTTCTACCTGAAAAAATGCTTCTGATATTCTGTACATTACATGTTGTAAAAGTTAATGGTCTTCATATTGCTTCATGAACATGTTTTAACGTTCTCTGTTAATTAATAAAATGTAATATTCAGCCTGCTAATATTCTGTAATTGAAGACTGGACCAGAACATGTTATAAAATAATTTACACAATATTCCAGCCAGCCAGAAAAATTCCCCCTATCCCACCAGCCCCCATATTCCTCAACTGATGTACTAGCATTTATTTAGGTGCAAATATTATCGTATAACAGTGCAATATATCTCTGACAAAGCATGATCTTAACGTCACGTAATGATAACGTCATGTATCATCACAAAAATGTGATGATACATTTAAAACAAATTTGTTATTAAGTATAGTATTAACATATATATTTTTCTTACATAATATTGTTTTGTTCTAATTGTTCATGTACATTTTTGAGAATTTTTTTTTTTTTCAAGCAATTTCTCCAATCCTTTTAGTCACTCTTTCTTTAATAAAAACATCTGGCACTAAATCTAGCATCTATTTCTGAAGTTATTGGAGACTGTACTCGAGTATAGAGACTCTTTACTTCTGTTGATCGATGTACGTGACGAAAAGCAAGCTGCAGAGAGCCTGACATCACACTTGCTTCACGTTGCTGGGAGATTTTCTCTTATTAAAAGCCGCGAGTGTCATCTTAAATTGTGAAGATCACTGTCTTTGGGTACATCTCGAATATATTAAAGTACGTCAACAGGGCGGACACGCTGCCTCCACTCCAGATAACCCTGTGCGTATAGCTTACGTCAACACATCGGTTTCGGAAGCACTGTTCAGGTAAATAAAGCATCATTAGTCAGTACTGCGCAAATAATATCTATATGTAGCCATTTTGTACTGTAACTACCTGCTGGTGGTAATGTGTATGTTAGTGTTTTATGATGGTAATTTTTCCCATGGTCTGTGAACACACTGTCAGCGGAGAATGAAGAAGTGTTGTGTGTCTAAGAGTGAAGCACGGAGACAGCTGTGTGTGCCCGGAGGAAATACTTGTTTGAATTGGGCCCATTGTGAGCATATAAATTGGCAATAAAAGCTAAAAAAGAGCGTCAGACTTTGTTTTTTTCTGGACGCTCAATACATTATATTACTTTCTTTTGACAGTTGCGGCGGCGAATATGAAGCTGTGGCGCACATTACAATCAAATACATTAAGGGGAAACCCGGAATATAGTTGAACCCGATGTATAGCGTAGCGTTTTTATTTTAAGGCCGGGAAAGTGTGTACAATATGTCTAAGAGCAGCCATTCAGTGAATAGGGACATTAGAGTGTTACGTGCTTTAATGTCTCCAAACATTCAAAACAATTGCTAAATTTGTCGCTAGACGCTTTTGAGAAAGAATGTCAGTAAGAGGAATTGGAAAGATTCTAGATTTAGCGGGAAAGTCACCAAGTTGACAACATTGCGTGAAGTGTGAGTGTGAAAAATAAAGAAAACACTTGCAAGCTTGTGATGAGAATTATTTGTGATACTACAGCAAAGGTCATTTTTGTATTTGTTTATTCTGCAGTTTTCACGGTACACATAGTACACATGGTACGCAAGAATCAGAGAATTAAAGGTACCTGTCTGAAACTTAACGTCTGAATCATTCTGAGTGGCGACTACTGTACTTCAATGTGTTTTCTTTATTTTCATGACTATTTACATTGTAGATTGTCACGTGGAGTTATGTACTTAACAAAAAAATTTGACACAACTGAAAACATGTTTTATATTCTAGTTTCTTTAAAATAGCCACACTGATTCTGCCCCGGTGGATTCGGGGACACGTGGTCTGGCGACCCACCGCCAAGTCCCCCTCCCGTCCTCCCATGACTCTTGATCCTGCTTTGTTTTTTGATTTCTTGGACATCTGGGATCTGTCCTTGAGGGGGGAATCTGTCATGTCTGTGATCATGTTTTGTTTAAGCTATGTTCTGTTTGGTTTTGGGACACTTAGTTCCTGCTTTTTCACTCCCTTGTTTTGTCACCATAGCAACCATTAGTTTCACCTGTTTCGCATTTTGAGTCACGCACCTGTTTTCACTAATCACGTCACCAGTAATTAAGCTTGTAGTTTCCAGACAGTCGGTCTGGCGACATTACCCCTGTTTACCTCCTTGACACCCATTCTATCTGATATCCTTACTACTCATGCCATTGTCATGCTGCCATAGTTTTCATGCTGCTCGTTTTTTGCCACGTGAGTTTTGTTTATTCTTGTCACAGTAAGTGTTTATTTGTTTCACGTCCATAGTTTTTTGCCCAAGTGCTAGTGTTGTTTTCTTAGCCAAGTTTGTACATCCGCCTTGTGCACACCTTTTGTTTCTTTTGTTAGTGTAAAAAATAAATATGTCTTTACCTACACGTCTTGTCCACTCCAACCTTCCTTGCAACTTGGGAAAACGAACAACCCACAGACCACGTCTTTACAGAATGTCGCCAGCATCAAAAAGTTTTCCCGCAAGATATTTGGACGAGGGAGCGTGGGCGGTCCTGCGCACTTTGGAAGAGGAAATGCTGCGTTATTCCTCCGTGGAGCGCAGAGACCTGATGTGGGGGCCAAATGGAGAACTGGTGCCATTGAGCTCCGTTTGGTCTGAAGACGTTGGCACGTCGCCCCAGCCGCGGAAGCGACGCCCAAGACAAAGGACGTTTGGGAAGACTTCCGCGAGCGGACGGGTCGCTTCGTTCCCGCAAGCTCCTCCCCCTCCGGGCGTAAACAGGCTGCTTCCTGCCCGGCTTCTCCAGGATGACGTCACGCCGGAGGATCACATCACAGACAAAGATTTTTTTTTCCTCAACTCTCTTTTCAGTCAACCGCTCCCAACTAAAGACTCCATGTCAATAACTAAACTTTATCAGAACATATTTTTGGACATTAGAACAAGTCATGTCAAGCCATCTGATTTTCTGGCCACGCCCATGCCACAAAATGTTTCTTTTTCTGCACCCACAGACATCCAAGTGGGAAAAGATGAAAGACATTTTGGACAATTTAATGGGGAGGATTTTGCCCCCCTCCTGACCTCCCTCCACCCACGCCAAAAAACGGTTCCAGACCGCGGGGAGCGCGTCTGGTATCCGCTCCTTGAGGGGGGGCCTAGGGCTGGGAACTGTTCAGGTGGGGTGGCTCAGCATCACCATGCCAAGCCACAGCCTCCAGCCCGGCCGCCGCCACCGGTCTTTCGGCCTGCTAAGCCGCAACCTCCGCCCCGGCCGCCGCCACCGGTCTTTCGGCTTGCTAGGCCACCTCCACTTGCACCAAAGCTAGCGCCAAGTCCAAGGATAGCACCAGTAGCAGCACCACGGCTAGCACCTGTCGCTGCACCAAGGCTAGCACCAGTAGCAGCACCAAGGCTAGCACCAGTAGCAGCACCACGGCTAGCACTACTAACTGCACCACGGCTAGCACCAGCATCAAGGCTAGCACCTGTCGCAGCACCACGGCTAGCACCTGTCGCTGCACCACGGCTAGCACCAAGGCTAGCACCAGCTCCACCACGTCAAGCTCCACGGCAGGTTCCTGTACCTGCACCACGCCGCAAAGCGTCGCCCGTAGCTGCTCCAAGCCGCCAAGCTTTGCCCGTAGCAGCTCCACGCCGCCAAGCACCGCCAAGCCAAGCACCGCCAAGCCAACCACCTCCAAGCCAAGACCCTCCAAGCCAAGACCCGCCATGCCAAGAGCCGCCACGCCAAGACCCGGCATGCCAAGACCCACCACGCCAAGACCCGCCACGCCAAGACCCGCCACGCCAAGACCAGCCACGCCAAGACCCACCATGCCAAGACTCACCACGCCAAGCTTCGCCGCCTGCTTCGTCTACTGCACCCGCGACTGCTTCGTCTGCTGCTTCCATGCCTGCTTCGCCTGATGCTTCCACGCCTGCCACGACGACGGATGGCCACGGATGTGGCCATTCCCTGGGCGTCCGCCACGCCTAGTGTGCCGACCTCCGCGTCGGCCACGGATGTGGCCATTCCCAGGTCGCCCACCTCGTCAGGTTCAGCGGCGGTCTACGCGTCGCCGCCACCTGATTCTGCCCCGGTGGATTCGGGGACACGTGGTCTAGCGACCCACCGCCAAGTCCCCCTCCCGGCCTCCCATGACTCTTGATCCTGCTTTGTTTTTTAGTTTCTTGGACATCTGGGATCTGTCCTTGAGGGGGGAATCTGTCATGTCTGTGATCATGTTTTGTTTAAGTTGTGTTCTGTTTGGTTTTTGGACACTTAGTTCCTGCTTTTTCACTCCCTTGTTTTGTCACCATAGCAACCATTAGTTTCACCTGTTTCACATTTTGAGTCATGCACGTGTTTTCACTAATCATGTCACCAGTAATTAAGCTTGTAGTTGCCAGGCAGTCGGTCTGGCGACATTACCCCTGTTTACCTCCTTGACACCCATGCTATCTGATATCCTTACTACTCATGCCATTGTCATGCTGCCATAGTTTTCATGCTGCTCGTTTCTTGCCACGTGAGTTTTGTTTATTCTTGTCACAGTAAGTGTTTATTTGTTTCACGTCCATAGTTTTTTTGCCCAAGTGCTAGTGTTGTTTTCTTAGCCAAGTTTGTACTTCTGCCTTGTGCGCGCCTTTTGTTTCTTTTGTTAGTGTAAAAAATAAATATGTCTTTACCTGCACGTCTTGTCCACTCCAACCTTCCTTGCAACTCGGGAAAACGAACAACCCACAGACCACGTCTTGACAACGTTAATGATCCACAAGAGAAATTGTTTCACACAGTAGCTCAGTTACAAAGGATGGAAAGTGTAAGGATGGAAAGGATAATGCAGGTATAAAGTAGACAAAAAAAGTACTGTAGTAGCAATATATATAAAAAAAAAAAATATATATATATATATATATATATATCCATCCATCTTCTTCCGCTTATCCGAGGTCGGGTCGCGGGGGCAGCAGCTTAAGCAGGGAAGCCCAGACTTCCCTCTCCCCAGCCACTTCGTCCACCCCCTCCCGGGGGATCCCGAGGCGTTCCCAGGCCAGCCGGGAGAGATAGTCTTCCCAGCGTGTCCTGGGTCTTCCCCGTGGCCTCCTACCGGTCAGACGTGCCCGAAACACCTTCCTAGGGAGGCGTTCGGGTGGCATCCTGACCAGATGCCCGAACCACCTCATCTGGCTCCTCTCGATGTGGAGGAGCAGCGGCTTTACTTTGAGCTCCCCCCGAATGACAGAGCTTCTCACCCTATCTCTAAGGGAGAGCCCCGCCACTCGGCGGAGGAAACTAATTTCGGCCGCTTGTACCCGTGATCTTGTCCTTTCGGTCATGACCCAAAGCTCATGACCATAGGTGAGGATGGGAACGTAGATCGACCGGTAAATTGAGAGCTTTGCCTTCCGGCTCAGCTCCTTCTTCACCACAACGGATCGATAGAGCGTCCGCATTACTGAAGACGCCGCACCGATCCGCCTGTCGATCTCACGATCCACTCTTCCCCCACTCGTGAACAAGACTCCGAGGTACTTGAACTCCTCCACTTGGGGCAAGATCTCCTCCCCAACCCGGAGATGGCACTCCACCCTTTTCCGGGAGAGAACCATGGACTCGGACTTGGAGGTGCTGATTCTCATCCCAGTCGCTTCACACTCGGCTGCGAACCGATCCAGTGAGAGCTGAAGATCTTGGCCGGAGGAAGCCATCAGGACCACATCATCTGCAAATAGCAGAGACCTAATCCTGCAGCCACCAAACCAGATCCCCTCAACGCCCTGACTGCGCCTAGAAATTCTGTCCATAAAGGTTATGAACAGAATCGGTGACAAAGGGCAGCCTTGGCGGAGTCCAACCCTCACTGGAAACGTGTCCGACTTACTGCCGGCAATGCGGACCAAGCTCTGACACCGATTATACAGGGAGCGAACTGCCACAATAAGACAGTCCGTTACCCCATACTCTCTGAGCACTCCCCACAGGACTTCCCGGGGTACACGGTCGAATGCCTTCTCCAAGTCCACAAAGCACATGTAGACTGGTTGGGCAAACTCCCATGCACCCTCAAGGACCCTGCCGAGAGTATAGAGCTGGTCCACAGTTCCACGACCAGAACGAAAACCACACTGTTCCTCCTGAATCCGAGGTTCGACTATCCGGCGTAGCCTCCTCTCCAGTACACCTGAATAGACCTTACCGGGAAGGCTGAGGAGTGTGATCCCACGATAGTTGGAACACACCCTCCGGTTCCCCTTCTTAAAGAGAGGAACCACCACCCCGGTCTGCCAATCCAGAGGTACCGCCCCCGATGTCCACGCAATGTTGCAGAGTCTTGTCAACCAAGACATCCCCACAACATCCAGAGCCTTAAGGAACTCCGGGCGGCCCTCATCCACCCCCGGGGCCTTGCCACCGAGGAGCTTTTTAACTACCTTGGCAACCTCAGCCCCAGAAATAGGAGAGCCCACCACAGATTCCCCAGACCTTGCTTCCTCATAGGAAGACGTGCTGGTAGGATTGAGGAGGTCTTCGAAGTATTCCCTCCACCGATCCACAACATCCGCAGTCGAGGTCAGCAGAGCACCATCCCCACCATACACGGTGTTGACACTGCACTGCTTCCCCTTCCTGAGGCGGCGGATGGTGGTCCAGAATTGCTTCGAAGCCGTCCGGAAGTCTTTTTCCATGGCTTCCCCGAACTCCTCCCATGTCCGAGTTTTTGCCTCCGCGACCGCTGAAGCCGCACACCGCTTGGCCTGTCGGTACCTGTCTGCTGCCTCAGGAGTCCCATGAGCCAAAAGAACCCGATAGGACTCCTTCTTCAGCCTGACGGCATCCCTCACCGCCGGCGTCCACCAACGGGTTCTAGGATTACCGCCAACTACCTTGCGGCCACAGCTCCAATCGGCCGCCTCGACAACAGAGGTACGGAACATCGTCCACTCGGACTCAATGTCCAGCACCTCCCTCGTGACATGTTCAAAAATCTTCCGGAGGTGGGAATTGAAACTCTCTCTGACAGGAGACTCTGCCAGGCGTTCCCAGCAAACCCTCACAATGCGTTTGGGCCTGCCAGGTCTGTCCGGCATCCTCCCCCACCATTGCAGCCAACTCACCACCAGGTGGTGATCGGTAGAAAGCTCCGCCCCTCTCTTCACCCGAGTGTCCAAAACATGAGACCGCAAATCCGATGACACAACTACAAAGTCGATCATGGAACTGCGGCCTAGGGTGTCCTGGTGCCAAGTGCACATATGGACACCCTTATGAATGAACATGGTGTTTGTTATCAACAATCTGTGACGAGCACAAAAGTCCAACAACAGAACACCACTTGGGTTCAGATCCGGGCGGCCATTCTTCCCAATCACACCTCTCCAGGTTTCACTGTCGCTGCCAACATGAGCGTTGAAGTCCCCTAGTAGAACGAGGGAATCACCCGGGGGAGCACTCTCCAGTACTCCCTCGAGTGAATCCAAAAAGGGTGGGTACTCTGAGCTGCCGTTTGGCAGCTCAGAGTAGCTATACATATATATATATACATATATATATATATATATATATATATATATATATATATATATATATATATATATATATATATATATATATATATATATATCATGAGCGTGAAAGTGTCTTAGGTCACTTAAGTAGTCAGAAAACCCTTCAGTCACAAGTCCCGGGGCTTGGCAAGATTCGCCCAGTATACCTCAAGCTGTGTGACTATCTTGGTTGACAAATCTTTTCAACATTTTGTTGAAGGCAGTGATAGTACCTCTGGATTTACAGAATGGAAAATCTAATGTACGGGACAAGAGCGAGTGTGGTCTTCGTTAAACCTCAGATACAGGCAGTACAATGGAGTTTTTGTCATGATCATGGAACACTGGATCAACTCTATACCATTTCCAGGGTACTGGAAGGCAGCTGGGAAATTGATCTTCTGAGTTGCTCTGCTCAGATTGTTGGCCACGCAATACGGATAAGTGAAATACGGTATATAGCAGTGACAGACCTAGATATGGACCACGCAGGTATGCAAAAGACCTTGCGTTTCTGTACTCCGATTAAAACTGGTCAAGCGTGGAGGCAGCGCTAGAGGAGGACTTGGCACTGATAGCAACATACCTTGAATCATGGAGATTAAAACTGAGCATTGCTAAAACCACTACCACAGCTTTTTACCTCGACAACAAGGAAGCCTGTTGATAGCTTACAGTGAACCTCAATGGTGCACCAGTACCATACAATGCTTTACCTACCTACCTAGTTGTTAAGCTGGAAAGGCAATTAGCTTTTAAAGCAACGTCTTGAAACGTGTTGTGTCAAGGTGACCACTAGGAACAATCCACTTTTTTGCCTTTCAGGCTACTTTTTGGGAGCCAACACCTCCTTCCTTTACACAGGGACCCTTGCCCTAGTCTACAGTTGCGCAGAATATGCAGCCCCAGCATGACGCCCTTAGGGATAATCAAAGCATACCTGTGTCCATCCCCAACCAAGCTTTCACCCGTTCTAGATGGAATTTCACCTCCATCCCTTCAGACAGAACATCAAACATCTATGATAGTGAACAAGTACGTGACAGACCCCCACTAATCTCTTTACAATTGTGTTCTAAACTTTAGACTCTACCATCAACGTCTGTCATCCCGTCATCCCTTTTCATGTTTTGCAGTCAAACTACGTGACTCCGATTTCAATACACTGGGCTCGTGTAGGCAGAACATCATCTCACCCACTCAATTTCCAGGCCTTTCTAATACCACACTACCACATTGGGGTCGGCACCCAACTGACTAGACTCAAGGTCATGTGCTATAAGGGTGCCTCATACTGCGTCTTCTAAATACATTATTGTTGACTTGGCCGTCCCTAATCCTGTCAGTGTGATGCCTGCGACATCTTGAGCAGATTACGTAGCTTTTTCATATGCAAGAAGAAGATATGGGCCCCATGGTCAAAAGCGGCTCTTGCCCAGAGAATGTTTATTAACTCAGTTAGCATTTATTGTACAACTCCACAATGCCGTATTCTCTTTTTGCACATAGACTGAGCATAGATACCCCATCAGCTATCAATAATTGTCAGACTGAGGTCCAGATCCGAACTCAGAAGCATTTCTACACAATTCAAGAAATGTACAAATGCATTTAAAGTGTTAGTGCAGATTCCATGCAGCTTTACTAAACTATAGCCACACTGACCAGAACAGATAATGCCGGTGTCTGATGACTTCAGTACAACTTACTAAGGCTCATTGCAAACCACATTTGTCATGTAAAATAATGGAATGGGAAGAAAGTCATAAGAAACAGTCATCCTAAAATAGTGTGGAATTAAAATGTATTTCCTGTTCAAAGATATGACAGCACATGGCAATGTATCATGTCTTCCATGTTAAATTGTATTTGTAAGTTGTACACTTTTGTTCCTATATTATGTCGTACTGATGCAACCATTGTCATGACATGTGCATACATTTGCACAGATTACAAAAAAAAACAGCCCCAGAGGTGGAGGGGTGCATAAATGAGTCATGTGGCTTTGGCACATAGAGAAATTAAACTTCACCCACAATATGGCTCATGTGACAGCCAGATGGTGCATAGTGTTATCTAAGAGGTCTCCCGGCACATCCAGCACCTTACTACAACCAAAATATGTATGCACAAATGATCCTTTCAGGCAATGCAATGCAATTTATGAAGACCAAATGTGGTCCGATTTGTCCACCAGTAGGAGAAATCCTGATATGTATTTATTTCATCAATAGAATGTTGGTGATAAAACATGTATTGCAATTAGTACTATATGTTTAATAATATTATTACTGTTCTATCCATCATCATCTTCTTCCGCTTATCCGAGGTCGGATCGTAGGGGCATAAAAAAAAAAAATAAAAAAAAAAAGAAGAAAAAAAAAAAGAAGAAATTATTACTGTTATTAATTCTTAATTAATTAGTTAACAGTACGCAAGTTTTATTAAATTAATTTTATTTTGTTTATCAGTATTGAACTATATCTTCAGAGTAACATGTTGGGTGGTGTTGAAAATGTGTGCACCTTTGGTACTGCCATAGAAAGACAAAAAAAAAAAATATTCACGCATTTAAAATTAACTGTCAAAAGTTCTTTTGAACCTAAGGAGCCGGCTGACATTCAGCACATTTTACACAGTATAACAAAATTCAAAGTAAAAAAGAAGTCATGCTTGACTAGTTTTAGCTTCCTGTGTGACAGAAAAGAGTCACTACTAAAAAGTTATTCAGTTCTTATCTTTGTTATAATCTTCAAAAGCATTAGCAATATCCACTGCCCTCCATTTATCTAATGTCTGATAAGTGATTTTTGCTTAAAAGGGAACTGCAGGTTTTTTTTAATGGAATTTTGCTTATCATCCTTATGCAAGACAATTTGTTTTTTTTATGCATTCTAACTCACAAAAAAACGCAAATAAAAGTCAGCTATATAAATATAATTCACTTCACTAACAATGAAGGTAATGGTATTCGCAGTGACGGGCCTTCAGTGATGTCCGACTTCAATAATTACCTCTCAAAATACCATAACGTATGTCACCACATGACCATTGCTGGAGAAATACTATACAGGAACACATTTACGCATTGAAACACCTCAACAGTGTACAAAACAGGTTATTTTCTGGCACATTTGAAAATCTATTAAAACACATTAGCCATTAAAACATAACTTATGTGGTACTGTCAAAATTAAAATTGCAAAAAACGTATTAAAAGTGAAAAAATAAAATATTTGAACTCACAATTTGTAGCACCTATTCGACGCCGTATAAGCCAGTGGTGCCCCATGTCGTCGGCTTATTCGAGTGGAAATGACGAGCATTTCCCCATTTCATCGCCACAACAGCTGAGCTAGCTTCCGGGGTTGGCCGACATTTTCTCACAAGATGTTGTTTCTCTTTAAATATCCTTCTTGAAAATGGCCTTGCAAATATATATCTGCCACCTAACGAACATTTTGTTCTCCTTCTCTGCTATCCCGGTAGGGCTACGGCACAACACTTCCTGCTTCCTGCTAAATT
This sequence comes from Nerophis lumbriciformis, assembly GCF_033978685.3. Lineage (NCBI taxonomy): Eukaryota > Metazoa > Chordata > Actinopteri > Syngnathiformes > Syngnathidae > Nerophis > Nerophis lumbriciformis. Next base: position 24,410,227 of record NC_084548.2, on the reverse strand, counting down.
GAATGTGAATGTATACTCACTTTGGAATGACAAATGAGTATCCAATCACAGTCTTGTTAACATCAGTCTACTTAGAGAGGCTACTGTCAACAACTTGTGATCTGATTGGCTATTGCAACTGTCTCTCAACTCTATGCGTTCTCAAATTCATCCGCTAACAGTCCCGGTGAGTATCCAATCACAGGAAGCGTAAATGTCACGTTCAACGTGAGGCCAGCTAGAAGGCCTTACTGACAACAACTCGTGATCTGATTGGCTATCGCAACTGTCCATCAACTTTTTGTGTCCGTTCACTTACAGTGCACGGACGCCCGCATTGTTGATTCTGAAGGCCTCGGGCAGATTTGGTACAGCATGGCAACATAAGCTAGCTGAATTATGATTGGATACAAACTGTAACCTAAAAACAACAGCACTGGAAGGAGCATAATATGACATGAATAGAATATGAATACTTTTAGATATTTAGGGAAAGTAAAAAAAACGTTTTTTATCTTCAATTATGATCATGATTTCGGGTTATATTAGGCCAGCAGAGAAGACCTTGCTGGCCCTGACAGCACACCACTGGGTATTTGCTTTATTTCATCTATAAAGCGCTCTAAAAACATCAAAAAGCCTCCATCATCATCTTATACTGTAACGATATTAATTAATATATTTAATGTTGTTGCATTTTTTTTGTGAGCAATGACATTATATTGTATTTTAAATATGTAATGTAGTATCAGGCCCATTCATAATGTAACCTATTTTTATGGGCTTTCCTCTTTGTGATGTTAAGTTCCTGTTATACGCTGTTATACAGTATATGCCTTGAGCTCTTATTTTGAAGGCGCTAAGAGCGGAAGTGATGACATAATAAAGTGGTCCTCGTGTAAACTGGAGCCTCCGTGTTTATTATTTTGTAGTTTGATACAGTATAGGCAACATTTATAAACCCTCGGTTACATTGGTGGCAGCGGTGGGATCGTCGTCTTTCTTTTGCGGGACCTTGATCCCACCGCTGCCACTAATGTAACCGAGGGTTTATAAATGTTGCCTATACTGTATCAAACTACAAAATAATAAACACGGAGGCTCCAGTTTACACAAGGACCACTTTATTTACGTTCTTTCAAAAACCTCCGCTCCACTCCAACGTGTCATCACTTCCGCTCTTAGCGCCTTCAAAATAAGAGCTCAAGGCACATACTGTATAACAGCGTATAACAGGAACTTAACATCACAAAGAGGAAAGCCCATAAAAATAGGTTACAATAATAACATGAAATATTTACATATTTTGGTCATTATAAGCATATGGCGGTGTATTAATTCCTTAGATGCATCACAATGTTCACTTTTCCCTTTAATAACTGTTGCATATTGTTGGATAAGGCCCTATAACTAATAGAACATGTACATGCTACAATACTTTGTGAGAGAAAATAAAGACTACTTTGGGTGAAATGACAATCCAGAACCCTTTATAATTGAGCCTGAATATACAGAATATTAACTACAGATGATCTATAGGTATTCATTTATATCTGATCTAAAAAGAACAGCATTATTCAAAATAGAATTGTGCTGAGTAAGATGCAGTCTTTGCAGTGTCATTTCAATATACAAGTTTTTATTAAAATAAAAGACAAACCTGTTTTGAATTATAATTTTTGGTGAACAAATTGTGGATTTAATTTTTAGGCCATATCGCCCAGGCCCACAAAAAGCATTGACAAGCAGAAAAATAAATCCACCATTAAATAATAATTAGGAATAACAGCATTAGAATGATTGTCAGCACGTGACACATCTTCATTACAACCATCTCCCTTGATTGGTCGGCTCTAACGGCAGGAAAATCAGACGCCGGTGGTGCTGGTAGCTCTAATCCGCTTCCTCTAAACTAAGGTAAAGGACCAACAGAACACAAAAAACGATTCAACATTCTACTCTAAAGTTTACCATTATTAAACCTTGTGCGACTGAGCTGCAGATAGGTGACGTAAATGTAAGAGTGGGTCGGCGTGGCTCAAACCTGAAACTTGAGGGTTTCAGGTTTGATCCCCGCTTCTGCCATCCTAGTGACAGCCGTTGTGTCGTTGGGCACTTCACTCACCTGCTCCCAGTGTCAACCACACTGGTTTAAAGGTAACTTAGATATTGGGTTTCACCATGTAAAACGATTTGAGACACTAGAGAAAAATTATAATTCACTTCACTTCACTAAAAGCGGGGACAACTGACGTAACCAGGAAATATCTCGTAGGCCAGACTGTCTCGATTCATATTTCTCCAGCTGCTGTTGGAGGACTTTTGCCAGAACCCACACTTTGTCAACCGCATAGGCTGGGTCTTTGGAAGGATGCAGCCCACGAATTGAGACACAACAATTGTGTGGAATACTTTGGGTGAGGCTGATCTAAAATAGCAAATGACATATAAACTAGCTTTGATCTACTGTTATTTACAGTCAATAGACATGTGTTTACAATGAAACATTTATACGGTTCACAAATTAAATGGATGGATGGATGAATGTGTAGATTTTGTGGAGTAAATGGCTTGACACCAGAAATGATGCTGCAGTGCTGTAGAATTTATACAAAGTTCAAATTAATGCTGTAAACGAACATACTGTAACAGGATTGTCCGTTCTACCATGTTCTACCGCTTGTCCCAGGATAGGTGAATTTTAAAAAGTGATACATATTTTTTAGTTTAGGGAATGATATAGAAAGTCATTAGTTTAATTACACCTGAATATCATGCTTTTTCCGACGGAAGAATAAAACAAATCTTGTCATTGAAGACAACATTAAGTGTTGTGTTTTCTCTGTTTTACCGCGGTAAAATTCTAGACGGTGAGTAATACCGTTTAAATTCTGTATTATTTAATTGTATGAATACATTTTAGGCAACACTGCTTACTTCCTGGAAACGAAGTTGCAGCATGCGCACCGTCGCCGTTTTGTAAGTGCCTCCGAGCACGTACAGACACAAGTGGCTTCTTATAATGGCTTTATTCTTAGAGTGCTCCTCAGATCCACCATGAAAACTAAGTAAAACACATACACAAATATTAGCAAAAAGAAAATACATATATTCCACACATAAGCATGAAACAATGTGATAAAATTAAGATACATGTAAAATAAACTACTTTGTTGGATGTATGCTATATATGCAGTCAGCTAGAAGCACGACTGGAAAGTTAGTCTTTTCTTCCTTTTTGTGTATGTGTCAATTGCCACACAGTGTGATAGCAGCACAACAATGTTTCTGGTATATGCCACTTCACAATAAAAGCTTATTTAGACTCAAAATGATACCACAAATTTAGGTTACAAAATAACAACACATGCACATATAAATCTAACTATTACACTCCCACAAAATCACACATCTCGATACATGGGATTCTTCTTGTATTAACATTGCAACTGTTGCAACAAACAACTTTAACATACTTCACTTGAGTCTGCTTCTATTAGAGTAACCACCTTTTTGTACAGGTCTGTCCAGAATTACTTTTGTGTTTGTAGTTGTATGTTTTTCCCTTGTATCAATTGAAGTGGTGCTCACAAGCAATCTGACCATTGTCACCCTACCATCTGACCTTGGAAAGACTTCAACAATCTTGGCCAGTCTCCATTTACAGTGTGGAGTTATATCATCTTGAAGAAGGACAATGTCATTGACCTTTGTATTCCTTCTGGTTTTCTGCCATTTTTGTCTGTTGCAAACTCAACAGGTACTCATTTTCCAGCGAGCCCAAAACTCATTAGCCAAATACTGGACTCTGCGCTATCTCTTCTGAAGATACAGATCCTCTCTGACAAATTGTACGGGTGGAGGCAGAATTACAGTAGACTTCATTGTCAGGATATGATTTAGGGTCAATGGTTCTGGTCTCGTTGGATCATGCAGATGTTCTGCACTGAGTGGTCTGCTGTTGACAATCGCCATAACCTCATAAAGAAATGTCCTTAGAGAACTGCTGTCAAGCCTCTGTGCTGACAGGTCGAGAATGGCAGCAAGCACACTTGTTAATTGTTGTAATCTGTCGTTCCCAAACGGACTTGTTTACTCCAGTTCTTTCTGAGAAATCTGACTCAAGAACCGTTAGGATTTCTGAGGGAGAGATGTATTTTACTTTGGTTCGGTTCACATACTGCACTTCAGTTTTGATGTTCGAAGAAAGTTCCCCAACTGGCACAACTTTTCTGACAACTATGTGCGGTGACTATTTCCAATAACACCACCATAGTCAACAAAGGGGTCCCTTTCCCTTTTTTGACGCTCCATCCAAGATCAGTATATTTGTTTGTTTGTATTTGTTTATTTGAAGGACAATGTGCAGTTACATTAAGAGGATGGCTGCACCATATTTAGCACCATGCTAATTTTGTTCTGTAGTCCTTTTATGGCGCATTTAACATCCACAATTAAAATTACACAGGATTAAGAATACACAACAAAATTGAAATTACATAATGATACGCAATTTAAAATACAAGTACAATACATAGAGAGTAGGGTATATGAGTTACAAATCAGTGGGCGGTCAAGTTACAGTATTTTAGCAGCTTCATTTAAAGTGCAAAAGTATATAAAGTGCAGCAGTTTTTATCAAAGTCCACATAACACAGCATGTAGCCATTAGATGGTGCCCATAAGGGTATAATTCAATAGCCGTTTACCCCATTGGCACTGAATATGTAAACAAAATTGCGATGTTGCAAGATTAGACTGGTACTCTGGTGGACATAAAACTGCTCCTGCTAGGGTATCATCTGATGGTCAACTACCTGCATGTTATTGTTAATGTGAGCAGGACTGGTCTTTGACTGCCTGGGAGAAACTGTGAAAACTTGAGTTGTTTTTTTATATTGTCTGGGAGCCCATTGCCACTGGTGGCAAGAAGATTATTTTACGACTGTAAAACCCTCTGACTTGCAGGTTGTTAAGGTGTTGTGACTTTACCACAGTGGATCTTGAGGATATAGTTGGGAGCTTAAGCTTGACAATGTATTTATTTGGAGCTACAGTTTCAGCCATTTCATTTAAAATGAATGTTGTGTCACTCTGGGAGTCTAACAAAGCATACACAAGGACTTTTCTTTTCTGGTTGACAAGAGGATGAAATCCAAACAGCCATTATTGCAGCCGTTTGCATTATTGTTTCAACAATTATAACTGTTTGAAGTAGCCATTGTAACTTCATCACCATGCACTGACTGCAACTTGCATTGTTTGTTTGGCTTATGCACTTGGTTCTCGTTGTTCATGCAGACAGCTAGCATGACGCTTTTGGCAAATGTCACAAACACTCCTACTTTTGCAACTCTTCGATTAGTGACCAGACTTGAGACAACCAAAGCAGACCTTTTCAGCTTGTATGAATTGGATTCTGTCTGACACTGCTTTCTTTGTGAATGTCCTGCAGTCCTGCAAAGTGTGTCCAGTCCTTTTACAGAAAATGCATGTAATACATCTATTTTCACTCAAACTTGTGGTCAGTGTCTTTGTTCCAAAATTGGTCTGTCTTTGGAACTTGGGTTTCTCAGCTTAACTTGGCATCTATGACTGACAATATGTGATTGGGTTGCATGCAATGTTTGCTCCTCTTTATGAAACTTCACAAATTGGCTGAATGACAGAACCGATTCCTCTCCTCTTCTTCTTCAATAACCTTTCTTTTCCAGGAAACAGTTAGCCAATCTGGTAACTTTGACAAGAGTTTTCTGTTTTCATTGCAGTTGTTCAAGATTTACAATGCCTTGGCGCCAACCATTGCAACTTCACAACTCCTTAAAAAAATAACTAATTATCTGAGGCCAAAACTGTCTTTGGGTCCTACTTTGGGCCACACTTTGAGTTTGTCTCTGTAAGCCGATTGTAAATTGAATTCCATATCTCTCTTCCAGAACTTCCCAAGCAGCAGCATAGGAAGCTACAGTTCCCTGACGGAAATAGCCATAAAGTGCTTTTTTTTTCTGGCTTTTCCACTTACATATCTGTGAAAGTCATATATTTTTTCTTTGTCTTTAATGTTTTTCTGGTCAATAAGTGTTTCAAATGACTGTTTCCAGTCCGTGTATCTCAATGGGTTGCCAATGAACACTGCAGGCTTTGGAACTGGAATTCTGTTGTCACGTAAAGCTCCTGCTAGCACCTTAACAAGTTCTGCTATGCCTTCCAAAGAGGTGGTCACAGCTTGGGGACTGAGAGGTGTTTGTAGGAGAATATAACTTATGGGTACTGGCACTTGGTTGTCAGAATTCATGTCCTGCTCTACAATATCTTCCTGCTCTTCCTTGACGTTGACTTCGTCACACAACTGCATTCTTGCTCTTGCTGCGTTGAGATCTTTTACAGCTTCCATATGCCGTATATTTCTTTTCTTTTCCTTAGCTGTGCTTCGTAGCGCTGTGAATTCCTCTTCAAATTTAGATCTTATTTTAGTTTCTTCTGCTTCCCGCTCTAAACGACGCTTTACTGCTGATGCTTCTTTATCAGCCTTCTTCCTTTTAGATTCTGCTTCAAGCTGCTCAACTTCAAGTTGTTCTTTTCCTTCTTTTTTTAACACTTTGCAGCAACTTCAGGGGTGGGGACGGCGTGGCGAAGTGGGTAGAGTGGCCGGTTGCTGGTTACTGGGGTTCAATCCCCACCTTCTACCATCCTAGTCACGTCCATTGTGTCCTTGGGCAAGACACTTCACCCTTGCTCCTGATGGCTGCTGGTTAGCGCCTTGCATGGCAGCTCCCGCCATCAGTGTGTGAATGTGTGTGTGAATGGGTGAATGTGGAAATACTGTCAAAGCGCTTTGAGTACCTTGAAGGTAGAAAAGCGCTATACAAGTATAACCCATTTATCATTTATTCAGCAGCAGCTTCTTGTCGTAAGTAAAGAAGCAAAATAACTTGATTTTGAAGAGCTGGATTCAAAAATACAACTTGCTTCAGGCCAGTCTGCATTTTCTTCTTCCAGGTTTTTTTTTTACATCCAGATTACTTGAGGATTTGTTTACTCGGAGGTTTGAAATCTGTACAGAAAGATCCACTTTTCGACGTGTGTCTCGGTTTGGGCTGGAGACTTGGCATAGTTCATCATAAACTCGCTGGATGTCTGCAGAAAGACTTGTAACATCTGCAATAATGACTTTGACTAGCTTTTCGTTTAAAATCTCTCTTAATTTTAAAAATCTAATTTTATTTTTCTGCATATTTGGCTTGAATTTTCCATTTATCATAAATTTAGCTGAATCTTTGTTGGAGTACTTTGATTTCTCCATCTTGGATTCCCTTACCTTTTCCTGTTAGAGTTTTGGTTCTTCTGACTTTTTCTTAGATGCTATGTTCTCTCTTCAGCATCAGCTGCTTGGCTTTCATCTGCACTTGACCAGAACAGAACATGTTGATGTGCATCCATGGTAGAAAATAAGAAATGGAGATTTATTTAATATTTTAACTAAGGAAATGTTGACTGCCGGCTCAATTCGGACTCCCGAACTAAATACAAAGGATAATTACACACGTCCAATAAATTACAAGGAGAATAATAAAGCGTACACAAACCTCTTCACACAAAATTTCCAAACTGATTAACAATAATTCCGCATTTCACACAACTGGCAAGATAGTCCATAAAAAAAGCAAACAAGTTAATCTGGAACAGTGTCCAGTCGGGGCACAAACGCTGTTTTCCTTCGGATTTAAAACTCCTTCCATCAATCCACAGAGCCTTTGCTGCTTTATGAATAAACTCAGAGACATTCAAAAGTGGGCAGCACGGTGGAACAGGTTAGTGCATGTGACTAACAATACGAAGGTCCTGGGTTCGATCCTTGTGCTCGAGGTCTTTCTGTGTGGAGTTTGCATGTTCTCCCCGTGACTGCGTGGGTTCCCTCCGGGTACTCCGGCTTCCTCCCACCTACAAACACATGCACCTGGGGATAGGTTGATTGGCAACTAAATTGGCCCTAGTGTGTGAATGTGAGTGTGAATGTTGTCTGTCTGTCTGTGTTGGCCCTACGATGAGGTGGCGACTTTTCCAGGGTGTACCCCTCCTACTGCCTGAATGTAGCTGAGATAGACTCCAGCACCCCCCTTTCACCCCGAAAGGGACAAGCGGTGGAAAATGGATGGATGGATGGATGGCATTCAAAAGTTTTGTTTTCATGATTCTCAGTCCAAAAATTAATTTGAAAAAACTCCCTGTCGTCGGTCTTTCTTCACTTCGGACCTGCATCCGCTCCAATAAATTCATGGTCGTAGCGTCATGTTCGTAGCGCAATCCAAGATAATTTCTTGTTGCTGTCTGCTATTTACCATCAGCACAGCCATTAGAGACGTAATATTTCTAATATGTGCCAATATTACAGCGGATATCGCAACATAGCGAGGCTGTTAACTTGTTAGAAGTCACAGACGCCAAGTGGTGAACCGAAAAATAAATACATTTAACGCGCTAAAAGGAAACAAGCGCCCCCAAGTGTACGGGAGGCTCACTGCGTATGACCTGTAGTCGCATTAGAGAGTGTGCATGGACACTTGGACTCCACACATAGGTGGGAAAATACAAAAAAACTAACTATTTGAGAAATCAGACTAATTTAGTGCATGGAAACGTATTGACTGTAACTCCCTCTAAGCACGTACAGACACAAGTGACTTTCTTGTAACGGTTTTATTTTTATATTGCTCCTCAAATCCACAGTGAAAACTAAGTAAAACACATACAAAAATATTAGCGAAATAAATATATATATTAGACACATAAAAATAATAAATGTGTCGATGTTTGATCATGGCTACATGTTGATATCAACTCCAATGCCGCCGCCATGTGGGCGGAGCTTTTGAGACTCGCCAAACACCACGAAACCTGAATAACTCAGCTGTACAAGGTCAGACATTTTGTGTATGATCATCATACACATCGTGTATGATGATGATGATGACAGCCTAAAGTGCACGACGGACGGGTCAGTACCTGCTTATACCTATTCGTAGTGGGTGGAGCATGGCGATAATAACTGTTCCACGCCATCAGCCATCAAACTGTTAATACTTCACTTCAGATGATCGGCAATATTTCTTAACTTACATAAAAGTTCAATGTTGATGTTTGATCATGACTACATGTTGATATCAACTCCATTAGTGCCAAACGGGCGCAGCTTTCGGACTCAGCTGCACAAGGTCAGACATTGATTGTATTTAGTGTGTATGATGATGATGACACCCTGAAGTGCCCGATGGGTCAGTACCTTTTCATACCTATTCGTAATGGGCGGGGCCTGGCGATGAAAACTGTTCCACACCATCAGTCATCAAGCTGTTAATATTTTACTTCAGCTGACCGGATATCTTTCTTAACTTACATGAAGATTAAATGTCGATGTTTAATAATGGCTTGCAGGTTGTTATCAAAATCCAGCCTCAAAACACTTGTATTTAATTGTGCATATCAACTAATATTATTGTACTGTATCTTAACTCTTTTATTTGAATTTTAAATATAATTGTTTTTATGAGGGTTTTATGATTTTAATGTGAATTGTGATTATTTGTATGATTATTATTTAATGTTTTCCCTTTTTGTAATTTTTTGTAAAGCACTTTGAATTGTCTTGTGCATGAATTGTGCTCTTTAAATAAACTTGCCTTGCCTATTTATTTGTAGAACACACTGTGTGAGTTACATACTTAATATAATTACATTATTATGAAAGTAGATAAATAAGAGAAGCGGAGATTACATCTGCAACAACTTAAACCGATTTTCATCTGAAGTTTGATTGGTTGGTTGGTACTGGTGTCAGTTTATTTCGAACATGCATACAATTACAATGTAATATATCACATACTTCACGTTTTTTCATTACAGCATGTCCAAAAAGGGGTAAGAAGAAAAAAATATGATTTAATCCTACCCTTTTTTCGTATCGTAGCAGTTTTAACACATTTGTTTGTTCTCAATTTGTTCTTAATTTGGAAAAAAACGGTGACAAAAACCAATGAGTAAATAAATATAATTATATTATAAGTAATTATTAAATACATAAATAAACAATATTTAAAGTTCTCATAAATAAATAGTTACGTAATTTATGGTTCGCATTATGAGATGAATAGGACAATCACATTTTTTGATTGGGTTCAATATGTTTATCAATATTCTTCTTCTTTGTACTTTGTGAGCACGTTGTGTTTGAGCAGTTTCTTAAACTAGATCATATAAAGTTAAAGTACCTCTGACAGTCACACACACACTAGGTGTGGTGAAATTACTCGCTGCATTTGATCCATCCCCTTGTTCCACCCCCTGGGAGGTGAGGGGAGCAGTGAGCAGCAGCGTTCATTTTGAGAAGGACTTTCATTTTGGTGATTTAACCCCCAATCCAACCCTTCATGCTGTCAAGCAGGGAGGAAATGGGTCCCATTTTTAAAGTCTTTGGTATGACTCGGCCGGGGTTTGAACTCACAACCTAACCACAAGGCCACAGAGCAGTACATTGTTTGTCTTCTTTGCTTTATCCAGTCCTTCTCAAATATTTTCTGTTACGCCCCCACCCCAGAAAGAAAACCCTTTCATATGACTACTCTTGAAGCTCTTCGAGAGAATACTAAGAGTGTGCGAAAAAGTAATCAGAGCAAAGGGTGGCCATTTTGAAGGAACTAAAATATAAAACATGTCAGTTATTTCACCTTTTTTTGTTAAGTACACAACTCCACATGTGTTCATTCATAGTTTTGATGCCTTCAGTGACAATCTACAATGTAAATAGTCATGAAAATAAAGAAAACACATTGAATGAGAAGGTGTGTCCAAACTACTGTATAGATAAATATATCTATATATATATATATATATATATAGATATATATATATATATCTATATATATCTATATATATATATATATGTATGTATGTGTGGGAAAAAAATCACAAGACTATTTCATCTCTACAGGCCTGTTTCATGAGGGGGGGTACCCTCAATCATCAGGAGATGTACCCTCAATCATCAGGAGATGATTGAGGGTACCCCCCCTCATGAAACAGGCCTGCAGAGATGAAATAGTCTTGTGATTTTTTTCCCACACATACATATATTGCGCTCTACTACGGTATCGAGCACTATTTTTTGGATAACCTTATTAAGACATATATATATATATATATATATATATATATATATATATATATATTATAAAAATGATGACAATTCATATTTGCATTTACATTCCCTGAACATATACTGTGATCTATACATAACACAATTTTGAAAAGCCTTGAACCCTATATTTTATACTGTCATCTACTGTGCATAAGTTTGAGCATTTTTTTATGAAAGACAATTAACCTTTACATATTATTTCAAACTCATGTCACAGCTTTAGTCTGTTTTATATGAACACATTCAACTTCAATGCAAGTTGTCATCACTCACAGAAAATCTACTTCTACAACAACAAAAGAGACTCTGCTCGTATTTAATGCAGTGATCCCTTTTTGCACTGCACCTCGTTTCAAATCTGGTCTTCAAACGTGATATTGCTACTCTTAACCCTTGCTCAATGTTAAGCAGAGATCTGTACTTAGTTTTTATTGCAACAGCAGTAGAAAATGCCATCTCACAGAGATAGGATGTTGCAAAGGGTAGTAGAATGCCACATAGCAAACACCGGGTTTTCCTTATTTCCGACTAGTAATGCCCAACCCAAGAATATGCTTCATCGTATTTAGGTTGTTGTTTTTTACTGTGGTTATTTGCAATTGTTTTCTTTGCAGCTGAAGAATCCGTTTTTTCTTCTCTTTCCTGTCACAAACATCTCCATATTTCTGTCTCTGTTAGATCTTTGCACATGTTATCATGTGCACTTACTACCTCTACTGGGTAGAACAGCGAGCGTGTTGATAAAATCGACCACAGCTGTCACCTAGCTACAGGCTTGTGTATCGTTCTAATATGAAAACTAGAGCGTAGATACAAATCATCAAAATCTCCCTTGCCACCTGACTGCGACCCCCCATGGGGTTCCGACCGACTATTTAAGAAACACTGCTTTAGGGCATGTCAACATGCTAGCTGTTGACCACTTTCCTGTTGGTGTCTAGCAGCAAAAACACAATTACTCAACCATGTGCCAACTAAATAGCGATAGAGGCCCAGCGCATTGTTGCTAAGGGGCAGGTTTTCCAAATTTGCATCATCAACATCCCTTTCTTCCTCTGCGTTTTCTATCAATATTCTTATCTGCAATCTCTCTCTCTCTCCCTTTTCCTCTCCACACTGCATACCTCTCACAGAACACCTTTGTTTCAAGCTAGGCAACTAAATATAGCGAGCGGTGCAGACAGGCTTAGCCTCATAACGAATGACATGTAAAGCATATAGTGAGCAGAGCAGCGCTAGCATGTGTGCAGTGGTGCGCAGCAACGCAACTGTGATAGAAAACTAAACCTCCCGCATCGGCAATGAAAGATAAATGCCATGCAGTTAAAGTGCAAAAAAAAAGGCATAAACCGAAATACAATTATTTTTACATGATTTTCTAAACCATATACAGTATACGATATAAAAATGTCACACAGCATGTAGAGTGCATGCCACTTTAAATACCATGCAAATATGCCACCTTTAGGTTTTGAGCAGTATAAATATGAGCATTCTGATTGGATGTGCTTTAAGATCATTGTTTTTCTGTCTATAATTGATGTTGCCTTTACTGTACACACGTGAATTAAAGTGAAAAAACTATACGCTCACATGCTGCTGAATAGGCAACAACTCAAGTCAAGTTCAAATCAGTTGAGAAATAGCACCAACCGACTGAACAAGTGTGGTACATGGATGACGGATTGCAAGTAACTTCTTGTTTGTTTTTATTGACCCACAACATATTCTCAGACTAAAACTAGTACATTATGAGTGAGATATTTATTTATTATATAAGCAGTGACGTGCGGTGAGGTTCATGGCTGGTGAGGCACTGACTTCATCACAGTCAGATTTACAAACATATGATCCCTAAAGAGTATCTTATTCACCATTTGATTGGCAGCAGTTAACTGGTTATGTTTAAAAGCTCATACCAGCATTCTTCCAAGCTTGGCACTCAGCATCAAGGGTTGGAATTGGGGGTTAAATCACCAAAAATGATTCCCGGGCGCGGCGCCGCTGCTGCCCACTGCTCCCCTCACCTCCCAGGGTTGAGCAAGGGGATGGGTCAAATGCAGAGGACAAATTTCACCACACATTGTGTGTGTGACAATCATTGCTACTTTAACTTAACTTTAACTTTACACATAAAAACTGTAGCACACAAAAAAGCACATTCACTAAAAAAAAACGTTATTATGGTCTTACCTTTACTTATAAATGAAGTCCATGCGCCGCTCCTTTTGAACAAAAGCATTGATAACTTGTTTATAGAAGTCTTCTTTATCTTTCTTCAGTTTTAAAAGTCTCTCTGTCTCGATGGAGATCTTCCTTTAAGTATTACCTCCTGCTTCGATTGAATGTCAAGTTTAGAAAACTGTTTTATTTTATATATGTAATCCTCCATGACGAATACAAATAAAGGACCCAGATTTCCCTCGCCCGGACGCGGGTCACCGGGGCCCCCCTCTGGAGCCAGGCCCGGAGGTGGGGCACGATGGCGAGCGCCTGGTGGCCGGGCCTGTCCCCATGGGGCCCGGCCAGGCACAGCCTGAAGAGGCAACGTGGGTCCCCCCTCCAATGGGCTCACCACCCATAGCAGGGGCCATAGAGGTCGGGTGCAGTGTGAGCTGGGCGGCAGCCGACGGCAGGGCACTTGGCGGTCCGATCCTCGGCTACAGAAGCTAGCTCTTGGGACGTGGAACGTCACCTCGCTGGGGGGGAAGGAGCCTGAGCTAGTGCGCGAGGTTGAGAAGTTCCGGCTAGATATAGTCGGACTCACTTCGACGCACAGCAAGGGCTCTGGAACCAGTTCCCTCGAGAGGGGATGGACTCTCTTCCACTCTGGCGTTGCCGGCAATGAGAGGCGACGGGCTGGGGTGGCGATTCTTGGTGCCCCCCGGCTCAGAGCCTGCACGTTGGAGTTCAACCCGGTGGACGAGAGGGTAGCTTCCCTCCGCCTTCGGTTGGGGGGTCGGGTCCTGACTGTGGTTTGCGCTTACGCGCCAAACCGCAGCTCAGAGTACCCACCCTTTTTGGATTCGCTCGAGGGAGTACTTGAGAGTGCTCCCCCGGGTGATTCCCTCGTTCTACTGGGGGACTTCAATGCTCATGTTGGCAGCGACAGTGAAACCTAGAGAGGCGTGATTGGGAAGAATGGCCGCCCGGATCTGAACCCGAGTGGTGTTTTGTTATTGGACTTTTGTGCCCGTCACAGATTGTCCATAATGAACACCATGTTCGAACATAAGGGTGTCCATATGTGCACTTGGCACCAGGACACCCTAGGCCGCAGTTCCATGATCGACTTTGTAGTTGTGTCATCGGATTTGCGGCCTCATGTTTTGGACACTCGGGTGAAGAGAGGGGCGGAGCTTTCAACCGATCACCACCTGGTGGTGAGTTGGCTGCGATGGTGGGGGAGGATGCCGGACATACCTGGCAGGCCCAAACGCATTGTGAGGGTTTGCTGGGAACGTCTGGCAGAATCTCCTGTCAGAGAGAGTTTCAATTCCCACCTCCGGGAGAACTTTGAACATGTCACGAGGGAGGTGCTGCACATTGAGTCCGAGTGGACCATGTTCCGCGCCTCTATTGTCGAGGCATCTGATTGGAGCTGTGGCCGCAAGGTAGTTGGTGCCTGTCGTGGCGGTAATCCTAGAACCCGTTGGTGGACACCGGCGGTGAGGGATGCCGTCAAGCTGAAGAAGGAGTCCTATCGGGTTCTTTTGGCTCATAGGACTCCTGAGGCAGCGGACAGGTACCGACAGGCCAAGCGGTGTGCGGCTTCAGCGGTTGCGGAGGCAAAAACTCGGACATGGGAGGAGTTCGGGGAAGCCATGGAAAACGACTTCCGGACGGCTTCGAAGCGATTCTGGACCACCATCCGCCGCCTCAGGAAGGGGAAGCAGTGCACTATCAACACCGTGGATGGTGTTCTGCTGACCTCGACTGCGGATGTTGTGGATCGGTGGAGGGAATACTTCGAAGACCTCCTCAATCCCACCAACACGTCTTCCTATGAGGAAGCAGTGCCTGGGGAATCTGTGGTGGGCTCTTCTATTTCTGGGGATGAGGTTGCTGAGGTAGTTAAAAAGCTCCTCGGTGGCAAGGCCCCGGGGGTGGATGAGATCCGCCCGGAGTTCCTTAAGGCTCTGGATGCTGTGGGGCTGTCTTGGTTGACAAGACTCTGCAGCATCGCGTGGACATCGGGGGCAGTACCTCTGGATTGGCAGACCGGGATGGTGGTTCCTCTCTTTAAGAAGGGGAACCGGAGGGTGTGTTCTAACTATCGTGGGATCACACTCCTCAGCCTTTCCGGTAAGGTCTATTCAGGTGTACTGGAGAGGAGGCTACGCCGGATAGTCGAACCTCGGATTCAGGAGGAACAGTGTGGTTTTCGTCCTGGTCGTGGAACTGTGGACCAGCTCTACACTCTCGGCAGGGTCCTTGAGGGTGCATGGGAGTTTGCCCAACCAGTCTACATGTGTTTTGTGGACTTGGAGAAGGCATTCGGACTGTCTGATTTTGGCGGTCCGCTCCCTGTATGATCAGTGTCAGAGCTTGGTCCGCATTGCCGGCATTAAGTCGGACACGTTTCCAGTGAGGGTTGGACTCCGCCAAGGCTGCCCTTTGTCACCGATTCTGTTCATAACTTTTATGGACAGAATTTCTAGGCGCAGTCAAGGCGTTGAGGGGATCTGGTTTGGTGGCTGCAGGATTAGGTCTCTGCTTTTTTCAGATGATGTGGTCCTGATGGCTTCATCTGGCCAGGATCTTCAGCTCTCGCTGGATCGGTTCGCAGCCGAGTGTGAAGCGACTGGGATGAGAATCAGCACCTCCAAGTCCGAGTCCATGGTTCTCGCCCGGAAAAGGGTGGAATGCCATCTTCGGGTTGGGGAGGAGACCCTGCCCCAAGTGGAGGAGTTCAAGTACCTCGGAGTCTTGTTCACAAGTGAGGGAAGAGTGGATCGTGAGATCGACAGGCGGATCGGTGCGGCATCTTCAGTAATGCGGACGCTGTATCGATCCGTTGTGGTGAAGAAGAAGCTGAGCCGGAAGGCAAAGCTCTCAATTTACCGGTCGATCTACGTTCCCATCCTCACCTATGGTCATGAGCTTTGGGTTATGACCGAAAGGACAAGATCACGGGTACGGGCTCTCCCTTAGAGATAGGGTGAGAAGCTCTGTCATCCGGGGGGAGCTCAAAGTAAAGCCGCTGCTCCTCCACATCGAGAGGAGCCAGATGAGGTGGTTCGGGCATCTGGTCAGGATGCCACCCGATCGCCTCCCTCGGGAGGTGTTTAGGGCACGTCCGACCGGTAGGAGGCCACGGGGAAGACCCAGGACACGTTGGGAAGACTATGTCTCCCGGCTGGCCTGGGAACGCCTCGGGATCCCCCGGGAGGAGCTGGACGAAGTGGCTGGGGAGAGGGAAGTCTGGGCTTCCCTGCTTAGGCTGCTGCCCCCGCGACCCGACCTCGGATAAGCGGAAGAAGATGGATGGATGGATGAATGGATGGAATCCTCCATGTTAATAGTCCAGGCAAGAGAAAAAAATAAACGATAGCTAACTGTTGCTGCTTCTTGTCACTTCTTCTGCAGCCGAGTAGTTGCAGAAATGCTCCCTGGGATCACTACCGCCCTCTACCACCAGGAGGCGGGATTACTGCGAGCCTCACACAGTGCGTCTTTGTTAAAGTTAAAGTTAAAGTACCAATGATTGTCACACACACACTAGGTGTGGCGAAATTATTCTCTGCATTTGACCCATCACCCTTGATCACCCCCTGGGAGGTGAGGGGAGCAGTGGGCAGCAGCGGTGGCTGCGCCCGGGAATCATTTTGGTGATTTAACCCCCAATTCCAACCCTTGATGCTGAGTGCCAAGCAGGGAGGTAATGGGTCCCATTTTTATAGTCTTTGGTATGACTCGGCCGGGATTTGAACTCCCAACCTACCGATCTCAGGACGGACACTCTAACCACTAGGCCACTGAGTAGTTGCAGCAGTTCTATGATTGCTCAGCACAAGAAATACGTTACACACATAAAGTTGTTGACAAAATACACTGTACATTATATACCTCAGCTAACTAAACTATGGAAATGTATAATATAATTCATATAGCAATACGGTCTCACTGCACAACAGGCCAGCAGTTAGCCGAGTTATTGTGCAATCCATGGTGAGGCTCAACTCAGTGACGTGCCTCAACTGGCTGCTGAATCACCGCAAGTCTCTTCTCAGTATTTGAACGGCAAATGTGAAAATTCAGCGATTTTGAATAAAAAATAATCTAAAACTCGTGAAGTTAAATGGAAAATAACTTTATAGTATAATCACTGGATACATATAACAATTTAATTATTTGTTTTTCTTTTTAAATTGTTTTTCTTTTCATAATGGCACGTGAGGCCCCGCCTCACCTGCCTCCCCTCACTGCAAGTCACTGAATATAAGCTATATCGTTTGATATTGCAGTAATGTGCTGTTACCTATAACACAAAGCTAAGATTTTAATGATTTGTCCAGATGGTCAGCATATATTTACCTACATCTGAGTGGTTTTGGTATCTTCAAGTCTGCATTCTTCAGTTATGGAATAAAAAAAGATAGGACACCCCTGCTCTAATGCATTCTAAAGCTGACATGTGACCCTTGCAAACATATTTCATGTTGTGTTGTGCATGATGTGAACATGGGCTAACGTGGCAACATGTTATTTTAAGAGACAAAGAGCAACCGGTAACCCACACAGTAATAAAGCTGAGCAATGATACATCAGCTGCTGTGCATTACACACATTTCTAGTACAAGTTAGCAATTATTCCAGAATGCAATTAAAGAGGGTTTAACGAGGGGTCTGTACTGTTCATCTTCTTGCACATACCGTATAGAGCAAATGTCCTTCACCACAATGATCCGCTCATTGGTGCAACAGTGAGAGTGAATTAGTCATTAAATTGATCCTCCAATGTCACTTTAAGACTCAATCAGCCATAACTAAACTAATTAAAAGGTCCTCTTTGGGGCACTCACCCAGAACCCCGAGACGGTAGTTGATTGTGATGACGATGACGTTGCCGTAGCTCGACAGGATGCTGCCATCGATCATGTTCCCGGTTCCTTCCATGAAGGATCCGCCGTGAATGTAAACCATGACCGGCTTTAAGCCATTCTCGTCGTGGATATCTGCAAATAGGACACACAGTCATTGACATAAAAAGCTTAGAATTTTGACTTTGACGCTAGTAAGGCATGTTATCAGATTTCTTTGATTCAATAGAGTTTCTTTTTTGGCCTATTTTACCTCAATGATAATTTCTGGCCATTTTAATTTAGTTTGCTTATTTCATACTATATCAGTTCATTTAGATTACAGAGAGGGAACAAACGTTTTGGTGATTGCTGGTGATGGTAGGATTAATTAAGCCCAGCTTTTCCCTGCTCCTTTTTGAGCATGTCAAATTGTGCAACTGCTAGTGAGAGGAGTCTGTGCTCTAAAATAACATCGTATGCATGTTTGAAATAAGCTAAACCAACCAACCATAATAAATACTGAGTCAGATATATCTGAGGGAAGTTTCCTCTATGTACTATTATTATTGTATCTATTAAATTTTAATATATTTTCTATAGACATATTGCATTCTGTTTGTTTTGTTATCGTGCCATTGGCTTTACCTCATACCTCCCCCTGTCACTAATCCCCCCTGTCCTATTACCCTCTCTATCTACCCTATGTCCCTGTACTGAAATAAATATAGATCAACTGACAACAAAGATTAATTTTATTTATATTGTATTTTAAGCTTTGAAAATGAAATCCTTATTTAAACTATTCTACAAATGTAGCTTACCACTATCAGTCTGTGAATGTGGAGTGAATGAATGATGGGTTCTCAGTTCTCTGTGAAGCGTTTTGAGCATCTAGGAAAGCACTATATAAATCTAATCCATTATTACTATTAGCATAAAAAAATGTTGACTGACTTGAACCATTTGATACAACAAATAACATTAAATAAACTCCATCCATCCATCCATCTTCTTCCGCTTATCCGAAGTCAGGTCGCGGGTTCAGCTGCCTAAGTAGAGAAGCTTAGACTTCCATCTCCCCAGTCACTTCTTCCAGATCCTGCTGGGGGATCCAATGGCGATCTCAGTCTAGCTGGGAGACATAGTCCACCAAACGTGTCCTGGGTCTTCCCTGTGGCCTCCTACCGATCAGACGCGCCCGGAACACCTCCAGGGAGGTGTTCCGGGGGCATCCTGACCAGATGGCTGAACCATCTCAGCTGGCTCCTCTCAATGTGGAGGAGCAGCGGCTTTATGCTGAGCTCCTCCCGAATGAAATAGCTTCTCACCCTTTCTCTAATGGAGAGCCTTTCCACCCGACGGCAGAAACAAATTCCGACCGCCTGTACCCGTGATCTTGTCCTTTCGGTCATAACCCAAAGTTCATGACCGTAGGTGAGGATAGGAACGTAGATCGACCAGTAAATTGAGAGGTTTGCCTTCCAGCTCGGCTCCTTCTTCATCACTGCAGACCCTGCACTGTTTTGCCTGTCGATTTCACGATCCACTCTTCCCTCATTTGTGAAGAAGGCTCCGAGGTACTTGACCTCCTCCACTTCGGGCAAGATCTCCTCCCTAACCTGGACATGGCACTCCAGGCTTTTTCTGGGCGAGAACCATAGACCCAGACTTGGAGGTGCTGATTCTTATCCCAGGTGCTTCACACTCGGCTGCGAACCCATCCAGTGAGAGCTGAAGATCCTGGTCAGATGAAGCCAGCAGGACCACATCATCTGCAAAAAGCCGACACCTAATCCTGCATTCACCAAACGAGATCCCCTCAACGCCCTGACTGCGACAAGAAATTCTGTACATAAAAGTTATGAACAGAACCACTGACAAAGGGCAGCCCATGCGGAGTCCAACCCTCACTGGATATGGGTCCGACTTACTGCCAGCTATGCGGACCAAGCTCTTACACGGATCATACAGGGAACAGACTGCCACAATCAGGCGGTCCAATCCCCCATACTTCCTGAGCACTCTCCACAGGACTTGCCGTGCGACACTGTCAAACGCCTTCTCCAAGTCCACAAAGCACATGTAGACTGGTTGGGCAAACTCCCATAATATTAATAATAATACATTTAAAGCCTTTCAAGAAACCCAAGGACCCAATATACAGATACAAATAATTAAAAGATAATGATAAAATAAAAGGATACAATGAATATGTAACAAACAAATAGAGGACAGTGTAGAGGCAGTTATTGTAAGTAAGCGATTTTAAACAGATGAGTTTTGAGTCTTGATTTAAATGTATGAAGGCAGTCAATTTTGCAGATGTCAGGTGGTAGAGAGTTCCAGAGTTTAGGAGCAGAGTAACGGTGAGGCGGGTTGATGACACAGTAAGGTGGATGGAAGAGGAGGATCTGAGGGAGCGTGCTGGAGTAACGATGTGGAGGAGGTCAGACAAATAACGAGGAGTGTAGTGGTGGATGTCCTTAAAGCTGTGGTTCTTAACCTGGATTCGATCGAACCCTAGGGGTTCGGTGAGTCGGCCTCAGGGGTTCGACGGAGGTCAAAACACACCCGACTCATCGGCTAAATACAAACTTCTCCCTATCGACGTATTACGGATACGGCAATAGCTGACTGGTTTGCAGGTGTGTAATTTGTTGTGAGTTTATGCACTGTGCTGGTTTTGTTGTTTGAACAAGGTGATGTTCATGCATGGTTCATTTTATGCACCAGTATGGAGAACATATTCACCATTAATTTGTTGCTTATTAACATGCAAATTAGTAACACATTGGCTCTTAACTAGTCATTATTAAGTACTTATTAATGCCTTATTTGGCATGGCCTTATTATAACCCTAACCCTCTAACCCTGACCCTGACCCTAACCCTAACCAAATAACTCTAAATTAAGTCTTTATTACTTAGAATATGTTCTCCTAGTGTCCAAATAACTCTAAATTAAGTCTTTGTTACTTAGAATATGTTCCCCATACTAGAGTGTTACCAAAAACATATAACTTTGTCTTGAATTTGAAAAAAAAAAAAAAAGAAATTTCACTAAAGAAGGGTTCGGTGAATGCGCATATGAAACTGGTGGGGTTCGGTACCTCCAACAAGGTTAAGAACCACTGCCTTAAAGGTATCTAGAAAGATTTTGTAAATGATTTTTTTGCCTGACCAGGAGCCAGTGAAGCTTTTTAACTACCTTGGTAACCTCAGCCCGAAAAATAGGAGTCCACCACAGATTTTCCCGGGCACTGCTTCCTCATATTAAGACGTTTAGGTGTGATTGGTGAGGTCTTCAAAGTATTCCCTCCATTGATCCTCAACATCCCAAGTCGAGGTCAGCGGCACACCATCCCCACCATACGAGGTGTTGACAGTGTGTTGCTTCCCCCTCTTGAGGTGGCAGATGGTTGTCCAGAATATTCAAATTTGAAGTTATTTGGAAGTCATTTTCCATGGCTTCCCGGACGCCTCCCATGTCTGTGTTTTTACCTCTACGACCGCCAAAGCCTCACTTCGCTTGGCCTGTCCGTACCTGTCCGCTGCCTTCGGAGTCCCACTAGCCAAAAGGACCCGATTAGTGAATCCAAAAAGGGCGGGTACTCTGAACTGCTATTTGGTGCATAAGCACAAACAACAGTCACGACTCGTCCCCCTACCCGGATGCGGAGGGAAGCTACCCTCTTGTCTACTGAGTTGAACTCCAACATAGAGGCCCTGAGCTGCGGGGCAACAAGTAATACCACCACCGCCCGTTGCCTTTCACTGCTTGTAACTCCTCAATGGAAGAGAGTCCAACCCCTCTCTAGAGGACTGGTTGCAGAGCCTTTACTGTGCGTCCAAATGAGGCTGACTAATTCCAGCTGGAACTTTCCCACCTAGCACACCAGCTCAGGCTCCTTACCCCCAGCGAGGTGACGTTCAGCGTCCCAACAGCTAGTGTAGCCGAGGATCAGACTGCCAAGTGCCCTGACTTCGGCTTCCGCCCAGCTCGCATTGCACCCGGCCTCTGTGCCCCCTTCTATGAGTGGTGAGCCAATTGGAGGGGACACACACTCTGCCTTTTCGGGCCGCGCCATTGAGCCCCACTTCCAGGCCTGGCTCCAGAGGGAGGGGACCCAGTGACCCACGTCTGGGCGAGGGAAATCTGGGTCCTTGGTTTTGTTTTTGTCACGGCCAGGGCGCATTCCAATGCGCCCTCATCTGTGCGTCCTGACGAGAGCACCGCGGGCCACGCCCACTTGCGCTCTCTCCTCTGGCTGCTCGCCCGGACACGCCCCCGCTCACGCTGAGCGCACCACGCAGCGACAAGCCTGCGCTCACTCGCAATCAGCACGCCTGGTACTGATGAGGGCGAGCTGCATAAAGGACCAGTGGACCCAAGGATCGGCGCGGGAACGTAGTTTACCCTTTGGATACCGTAAGGCTTATGCTCTCTCTCTGCGTTTTTCTCTCGTGTCTGATATCCTTGTTTGTTCTCCCCTAGTTACCTCTTGGTGTACCTGCCTTCCCGAGTCTCCCCTTCGACATCTCCCGTTGATTTTCCCCTCCTGTGTTTTGGACTGCCTTCCGCGTTTCCCGACTCCTCGCTCGTCCCCGGACTCTGACGTCTCTCTATGCCTCACGGACCCATCGCAGATCTTGAACCCCTTTTTGCCTTGCCCTCTTTGGACTTGTCTGCTCCCTCATCCAACAGCACGGTAATACACAACAGCTAAATACACACATAGTCTAACACCACTCACTCTAGGGTTTTGTCACACACTCCATTTCATTAGTTTAGTTTATATTAGTATTGTTTTATTATTATATATATATACATATATAATAAATCTTTGGACATACTGCCCCCTGGTGTCTGTTTGCCGTCACCTCCCCTTAGTCCGAAACACAACAGTAAGTTCCAGCCAAAATTATTAAGGACCTGACGGCACAGTTCCTTAGCCCCGCCCCTAGTGACTTTCGTTCCGCCCCTGTGAAAAACATTTTTTTCCTCCTCTTGCCCCATTCACCATGTCTTTTTCTTTTTTTCGCTCCACACTGGAGGAGATTTCTTGTCCTGCCGAGCTGTCATGGAAAGGCATGTTCAGTAGCAATATGAGCAAGGAGGAATTTTCTCGTCGCCTGGACACCCTCCTCCCACCCTTAGTGACTGTTCCTCAGCCAGCAAGAAGCGTCTGGCATCCGCTTTCGGGGGGGGGGGGGGGGGGGGGGGCGGTAGTACTGGTGCTGATGGGGTGGCGCAGCTGCACCAAGACAGGCTACCTCCTGCCAGACTAATTCCACCTGTCTTCCGCTTTTCCCAGCCGCAACCACCAGTCCCCTGGCTAGCCTCCGTGCTAGCATCAGTTCCCAAGCTAGCGTCCAAGCTAGCACCAGTCCCTCGGCTAGCGTCCGAGCTAGCACCAGTCCCTCGGCTAGCGTCCGAGCTAGCACCAGTCCCTCGGCTAGCGTCTGAGCTAGCACCAGTCCCTCGGCTAGCGTCCGAGCTAGCACTAGTCCCTCGGCTAGCGTCCGAGCTAGCACCAGCCCCTCGGCTAGCCTCCGAGCTAGCACCAGCCCCTCGGCTAGCCTCCGAGCTAGCACCAGCCCCTCGGCTAGTCTCCGAGCTATCACCAGCCCCTCGGCTAGCCTCCGAGCTAGCACCAGCCCCTCGGCTAGCCTCAGAGCTAGCACCAATCCCCAGGCTAGCCTCTGAGCTAGCACCAGTCCCCAGGCTAGCCTCTGAGCTACCACCAGTCCCCAGGCTAGTCTCCGAGCTAGCACCAGCTCCCAGACTGGCCCCCTCGTCTTCACCAGCTCCCAGGCTGGCCCCCTCGTCTTCACCAGCTCCCAGGCTGGCCCCCTCGTCTCCACCAGCTCCCAGGCTGGCCCCCTCGTCTCCACCAGCTCCCAGGCTGGCCCCCTCGTCTCCACCAGCTCCCAGGCCGTCCCCGACCTCTGCCCCTCGGCCAGCAGTGCCGACCTCGGCACCTCAGCCTGATCCTCAGCCATCCTCCTCGTCTCCGGCGCCGCCAACGTCTGCTGCTGCCACGCCTGCCTCGCCGATGACGTCCGCTGCTTCCACGCCACCGATGACCGATATATATATATCTATTGTGATTAAGTAAAATAAAAAGTTAATTATGAAATTATAAATATTAAATCATGAATATTTATAATTATAGATTATAAAAAGATCTGGCTATGGTTTCAAACAGCACAATAAATACACAAACAAAGAATCAGCCTAAAAATAGGAACATTGTTTTGACCGTTTTTTTAGTTGAACTATCATTTCAACATGGCAACCCAGCTTGAAATTAAGACGGCAAACTCGCCATCTGTCTCCTCTCCGTTTTGACCCATTTGTTCCTGTTGTGTAATTTGCAGTTAAAGCAGTTGTGATTAAACCTGCTGATTAGTCAATATGTAGGGGGTGATTATAAACTCTGCACTAAAACAAAGTAAAAGGAGAACCTTGAAACAGTTTATCACTTAACATATCGAGCCGATGCATCTGACTGTGTAAAAAAATAATTGTTTTTTTTTTGCCATAGACCCCACTTACATGTTTGATGTGTACTTGTCTGCAGATAACAACTGTAAAGTATACAATGTAAATTATTTACAGTACAGGCCAAAAGTTTGGACACACTTTCTCATTAAATATGTTTTCTTTATTTTCATGACTATTTACATTATAGATTGTCACTGAAGGCATCAACACTATGAATGAACACATGTGGAGAACAAAAATAGGTGAAATAACTGAAAACATGTTTTATATTCTAGTTTCTTCAAAATAGCCACCCTTCGCTCTGATTACTGCTTTGCACCCTCTTAGCATTCTCTCGATGAGCTTCAAGAGGTAGTCACCTGAAATGGTTTTCACTTCACAGGTGTGCTTGAAGCTCATCGAGAGAATGCCAAGGGTACATAACTCCAAATGTGTTCATTCATAGTTTTGATGCCTTTAGTGACAATCTACAATGTAAATAACTTTTGGCTTGTTGCATATATATATATATACATACATATATATATATATATACATATATATATATACATATATATATATATACATATATATATATATATATATATATATATATATATATACCGTATTTTTCGGAGTATAAGTCGCACCAGAGTTTAAGTCGCACCTGCCGAAAATGCATAATAAAGAAGGAAAAAAACATATATAAGTCGCACTGGAGTATAAGTCACATTTTTTGGGGAAATTTATTTAACAAAACCCAACACCAAGAATAGACATTTGAAAGGCAATTTAAAATAAATAAAGAATAGTGAACAACAGGCTGAATAAGTGTACGTTATATGAGGCATAAATAACCAACTGAGAACATGCCTGGTATGTTAACGTAACATATTATGGTAAGAGTCATTCAAATAACTATAACATATAGAACATGCTATACGTTTACCAAACAATCTGTCACTCCTAATCGCTAAATCCCATGAAATCTTATACGTCTAGTCTCTTACGTGAATGAGCTAAATAATATTATTTGATATTTTAAGGTAATGTGTTAATAATTTCACACAGAAGTCGCTCCTGAGTATAAGTCGCACCAAACTATGAAAAAAACTGCAACTTATAGTCCGAAAAATACGGTGTATATATATATATATATATATATATATATATATATATATATATATATATATGTATATATATATACAGTATATATATACTGTATATACACATTGCCGAGACCTAATATCCAAGTTACGTACAATATAGCGTGCAATTTTACCCCTTATAACTACTAATTATATGTATTAAATGTATGTTATGTCATGTTAGTAATGGTTTAGCATCTTATTTGTGTCTGGCACTTAGTATTCTGCTGTGACTGATTGTTTGACATATAGCCATGTAGGCACAAAGACCAACCAAAATGACATTTTCCTGATAAGCAGCTAGTCAAAACCTACATAGTTCCAGCTGTAAAACGTTAAGTGACTGCCCTTTGCTCTTCTCTAATGAAACAAAATGTTAAGACTGTTTACACGCTGGCAATCATGTTGAAAATCAAGCCATGCCAAGCCAATTTCTTGGTTATATAATTTTAGACGGGCTACACTTGTATCAGGTTTTTAACTTGACCAAGGATTTGCAAGATTTCCTACATGGAATTGCAGGAATGATATTTGATTTCCATTCTCTCCAACATGCAACAGCAGGGCACAAGAAAGCAACAGTGACAGGCTATTAATCAGTGATGGGCTGTCGGTGAGTGCTTCTGCTTTACTAATGTCCCTGCATCTATTTTACATTTCCAAGCAAGCGAGGTGGCATGGAGGCTGAGGATGAGGCGCGACAAGAACCAACCCCAGGCTAGATTCTCCTTCATTGGGTACACCACTGTAAATTACACACGCAGTGTGCAGTGCAGCAGACTTGCTTCGGCTTGTCATGCACTTCAACATTAGAAGAGGTCCAATGGAGCGGTGTGGGCAGCAGAAACAACCTTGAAGCAGCAAGCGCACATAAAACAACAATGCTATCCACTTGTTATCGGCTCTAACTGATACGATGCTTGCCGCAACGGTCTCTGAGGAAACCCATCAAACCAGGTCAGGTCTTCATTCGTTGAATTGACTGCAGCGGCCCCCCTATCATTTTATTAGGCGGGGCACCCGGAAAGACAAGGTAATTGTATTTACTATACGGCCCCTATAGAGCAGGTCTACAACTTGAATGTATAACGGGATATGTATTTGTAATCTGATCAGTGTTTCCCAAAAAAATACATGTCACTAAGTTGTGACGGTTGGTTGTCGAAGGACGCGGGGCGATGCATTGAACGATATTTCCTAATTTACATATGTTGTAAAAAAAAAAAAGAAAAAAAAAGAAAAAAAAAGTGAGTATGTGTTGCATTATTTTGAAACTACATATGTTAAAATAACTTAACCTGCACCTATGGGAGTGCCTATATGTCATCACCCAATTTGCATACTCTCTAAATGCAAGTCTGTCTGTGGGTACATTTTAGTTTGTATTTGAAAAAAAAAGTGTGACACTAATGTTTTAAAAATGTACTTAACAACAGAAACTACATTTTTTTTAACCGTATTTTCCGGACCATAGGGTGCACCAGATTATAAGGCGCACTGCTGATGAATGGTCTATTTTCTATCTTTTTTCATATATAAGGTGCATGGGGCGCATTAAAGGAGTCGTATTTTTTAGAGATGTCCGATAACATCGGCCGATAAATGCGTTAAAATGTAATATCGGAAATTATCAGTATCGTTTTTTGTTTTTTTATCGGTATGGTTTTTTTTTTTTTTTGTTCTTTTTTTATTAAATCAACATAAAAAACACAAGATACACTTACAATTAGTGCACCAACCCAAAAACCTCCCTCCTCCATTTACACAAAAGGGTTGTTTCTTTCTGTTATTAATATTCTGGTTCCTACATTATATATCAATATATATCAATACAGTCTGCAAGGGACACAGTCCGTAAGCACACATGATTGTGCGTGCTGCTGGTCCACTAATAGTACTAACCTTTAACAGTTAATTTGACTAATTTTCATTAATTACTAGTTTCTATGTAACTGTTTTTATATTGTTTTACTTTCTTTTGTATTCAAGAAAATGTTTTTAATTTATTTATCTTATATTATTTTATAAAACATTTTTAAAAGTACCTTATCTTCACCATACCTGGTTGTCCAAATTAGGCATAATAATGTGTTAATTCCACAACTGTATATATCAGTTGATATCGGTATCGGTTGATATCGGTATCGGTAATTAAAGAGTTGGACAATATCGGAATATCGGATATCGGCAAAAAGTCATTATCAGACATCCCTAGTATTTTTTTTTTCATTTTCTAAGTTGAAAACACTTCCTTGTGGTTTACATAACATGTAAGGGTGGTTCTTTGGTCAAAATGTTGCATGGATTATGTTTTACAGATCATCTTCAAGCCGCTTTCTGACAGTCGCTTCAGGATTCGCCGTTTTGTGGGCAGTCTTATTTTTGTGGCTCACCTTCGGCAGCGTCTTTTCTCTGTCATCTTTGTTGTAGCGGTGTAGCATGCAAGGACGGGGGTGGAAGAAGTGTCAATAGATGGAGCTAACCGTTTTAATGACATTCAGACTTTACTTAAATCAATAACGGAGCAGCATTTCCTCATCCGCCGGTAATGTGTTTCGTGAAAAACCGTCCGACCGGAACTCTCTAATAACTAAAGTTCCTTGGGTGAATGATGTAAACTCACTACGCAAGTATGTTTTAGCGCTTTCATGGCAGATATAAGTAAGAACTTTAGACTACTTTATATTAGAAATGGCAACAGCGGAGGATGAATGTTCCATTAACAAGAAGATAGATAAAAAGAAGAAGCTTATCGACTGAGGTGTCGACACGGACTACAAAGGCGGACGCGCGCACATTTTCAGGACTTATGCAGATCCCAAATACAGATCAGCAAGTACCAGAAGGTAAGAAAAGTTGCTTTTGCATAATATTGCGAAACAAAACACCAGATAATATGTCTTACCTTATACACACACCATAATAATGCTCGTATGTTGAAGCACAGTACAATCCATCAAGGGTTGCGGCTTCATAGCTTACCAAAGTCGTACTGAAACATTTTGATAGATTTTTGAGCGCTGTGTGTAATGTTCTATATTTTCAATGGAACATATAAAATGTTGGTGTTGTTTACTTGAGTCATATTGTTGTCTGCACGTATCTCTTGTGTGTGACTGCCATTATATTGCAGTCTACACGTATCTCTTACATGTGACTGCCATCTACTGGTCACACTTATCATTTCACCATGTACCCAATAAAATAGCTTCGAGGTCGGTAAGCAAAACCAGAATTATTCCGTACATTAGGAGCACCGGGTTATAAGGCGCACTGTCGAGTTTTGAGAAGAAAAAAAAAGATTTTAAGTGCGCTTTATAGTCTGGAAAATACGGTACTTATTTGTTGGTTTAATTTTGTGCAGGAGTGAAAAGCATTGGCTGTGTAACTCTAATAGTTGTTGTTGCCCAAATAGACATCCCTGTGTGGCTGAGATACCAGCGAATCAATGTCTGCTCCACTGAGTTGGTGTCTGATTTGCAGGCTGGAGTTTAAGTTTCCCTGGCTGAACAAAGTTGAAGCAATTTCTGCCAAACAGTGCCTTTCGTCCAAACGTGACGACCCAACTGCCGCAGCTTTTTGTCGTCTCATGTTTTGGATGAACATGAACACAAGGCCAGCCCAAGGGTCTCAAAATGTAGTAACTTGTGACGCCAATTTTTCTTGATTCCTATTTCCTTGTGTCTTCTTCTTCCCCATGTGGTAGAACCGGCATGTCTGAGCCGCCACAGAGTTATATTTGCAGTTCATTAAAATGAATAAGCAAGGATGGCAAAATATTAAGGGTGTAACGATTCATCCACTACATCGATTTATCGATTTATATTCCTATGATTCAGCTACATTGATCTGTGCTCGGCAGTTTGGTCTTCCGGAAAATATATATCGAGCTAATATAAGTTTTAAAAGGCAATCAATCAATGTTATCAATACTAGAAATGACAACTTGGGATTTAGGAACAGACTTTTTATGAAAATGTTTTTAGCACTTTTAAAATAATGACGTTAAACGTTATCCGAGTCTATCTGCCTGTCTGTGAAGTCATCGCCACGCGCCATCAGTCAACAAAACAATAAGTTACAGTTAAAGTTAAAGTACCAATGATTGTCACACACACACTAGGTGTGGTGAAATGTGTCCTCTGCATTTGACCCATCCCCTTGATCACCCCCTGGGAGGTGAGTGGAGCAGTGGGCAGCAGCGGTGGCCGTGCCCGGGAATCATTTTTGGTGATTTAACCCCCAATTCCAACCCTTGATGCTGAGTGCCAAGCAGGGAGGTAATGGGTTCCATTTTTATAGTCTTTGGTATGACTCGGCCGGGGTTTGAACTCACAACCTACCGATTTCAGGGCGGACACTCTAAGCACTAGGCCGATGAGAAGGTTATGTATCTGGTTTCCTGTTTGTCTGTTTCTTTTCTGGTATCCGCCATTATTGGTAATGGCGGATACCAGAAAAGAAACAGACAAACAGGAAAAATGTCAAGCCAACCACTGCGGTCCAGTTCGTGGAAACACTTGTGGTTTTGCAAAGACATAGATGATCTTAATAGGTCACGCACTTTGTAGAATATGTAAAGGTCAAGTAAAATGATAGAATGGCAACACCAGAAATCTCTTGAACCAAGGCTCTATAGGATTTCACACACACCGACCGCCCAGGCAGTGATCTCACTGCAGCAGCAGTGCAAGTTTACACTTGCTCTTCTGTTATATATTACTGAACTGCTGTTTATTAAAATGAAAGTAGTAACAGTTCAAATCACTGCTCATTTAACATTTGGTTGCAGTCACATTTGTGTAATAATTTTCAGTGGTGTGCCGTCAGGGCCAGCAAGGCCTTCTCTGCTGGCCTAACATAACCAGAAATCATGATCATAATTAAAGATACAATTATTTTTTAATTTACTTTCCCTAAATATCTAAAATTATTCATATTCTCTTCATGTCATATTATGCTCTTTCCAGTGCTGTTGTTTTTAGGTTACAGTTTGTATCCAATCAGGAGGTGTGGGATATGGAGGGGGGGTTAGGTTTGGTTGGTATCAACACTTCAGTCATCAACAATTGCATCATCAGAGAAATTGACATTGGAACAGTGTAATACTGACTTGGTAGGATATGTACAGAAAGTAGTGGACACAGAGAGAGAGATCAGAAATTATAAGAAAAAGTGTCTACATTTGATTATTTACATTTGATTATTTACAATCCGAAGAGGTCTGATGAGGAAGGGAGGGTGTTAGTTTAGGGTTGTAGCTGCCTGGAGTGAACTTTTATTGCGGTTTTGAAGGAGGATAGAGATGCACTTTCTTTTATACCTGTTGGGAGCGCATTCCACATTGATGTGGCATAGAAAGAGAATGAGTTAAGACCTTTGTTAGTTCGGAATCTGGGTTTAACGTGGTTAGTGGAGCTCCCCCTGGTGTTGTGGTTATGGCGGTCATTTACGTTAAGGAAGTAGTTTGACATGTACTTCGGTATCAGGGAGGTGTAGCAGATTTTATAGACTAGGCTCAGTGCAAGTTGTTTTACTCTGTCCTCCACCCTGAGCCAGCCCACTTTGGAGAAGTGGGTAGGAGTGAGGTGTGATCTGGGGTGGAGGTCTCGAAGTAATCTGACTAGCTTGTTCTGAGATGTTTGGAGTCTAGATTTGAGGGTTTTGGAGGTGCTAGGGTACCAGGAGGTGCGTGCGTAAATGAATTAATGAATGAATGAATTGATAAATTTGAGAACACATAGAGTTGAGAGACAGTTGCGATAGCCAATCAGATCACAAGTTGTTGACAGTAGCCTCTCTAGGTAGCCTGATGTTAACGAGACTAAGCAGGAAGTGTTGACCCACAAAGAAGGAGAAGAAAACGTTGATTAGGTGGCAGATATATACTGTGATGTTATGAGCTAGGTAACACAAGAACTCCATTACCCAGCATGCCACAGTAGTGAAGAGCATGCGCAATAGCCCCGTTTAAGTTGTTGAATGTAGCCATGCTGGATGTTATTGATGAGCACACTGTGGAGTAAACATTAAGAAGTCAGCCAAGTAAGTGAAGTGAATTATATTTATATAGCGCTTTTCTCTAGTGACTCAAAGCGCTTTACATAGTGAAACCCAATATCTAAGTTACATTTAAACCAGTGTGGTTGGCACTGGGAGCAGGTGGGTAAAGTGTCTTGCCCAAGGACACAACGGCAGTGAGTAGGATGGTGGAAGCGGGGATCGAACCTGAAACCCTCAAGTTGCTGGCACGGCCACTCTACCAACCGAGCTATACCGCCCTGCTATACAGCCAACACGCCTTGTCTGAATCTTTTATGATTAGACAAGACAACACATATATTTGCAAGGCCATTTTCAAAAAGGATATTTAAAGAGAAACTACATATTGTGAGACGATGTCGGCCAACCCCGGAAGCTTGAATGGGTCCTACAAATTGTGAGTTCAAATATTGTATTTCTTTATTTTTTCACGTTTCATATGTTTTTTGCAGCTTTAATTTTGACAGTACCACATAAGATATGTTTTAATTAATGATGCGGGTTTATGTTGTAACCCTTCTATCGTAATATAATATGAGAGCTCAGATAAGTATGGTCAGTAGCTTTCAATAGACGAGGATCAGAAGATTTTATGATTTTTAAGAGCTAGTAATACTGAACATCAATAATAACAGGTCAATTGTGAATTTGAAAGAAATAAATTAAATAAAAAAGCCGGCAAAAATAAAAAGTGATCAGTGGTGTTTTTGCAATTATTTAGTCTGTCCTATATCGCACTGTCCGTGACGTTTGGTGGAAGTGTGTAGCGCTCGTGCAGTTCTAGCGCTACACACTGGAGTATAAACACGGCAAATATAGAGATCATCAATCTTCTAAAACAGGGGTGTCAAACTCAAATACAGAGTGGGCCAAAATTTTAAACTGAACAAAGCCGCGGGCCAAGGTTGAACAAATTAACCTTTTAATAGGGACCCAAACAAGTTTTGCATTGAATATTGAACAAGCAAGGCTTATAGTGACATGCAAAATCAAGTTTCAAATAATAATAATAATAATAATAATAACAAAATATCAATGGCATATCAAATACAATTTAAATAAAAATTGAATGCCTCTTTTCTATTTGCAGCCTTCTGAGGTAAATATCAACATTAACTTTTTCCACAGGCTAATACATTTGAAAATAAAATAACAATGAATAAACCAACCATTCAGGACTTTAAACTGCTCAGTTTGCAACACACTGATCTAATCTGATGTTCCCAAACCAGATACCTGACATCTTTTCTTGGATGCTAGTTCATTAATGTCGGGGCTCAGGCTGTGAGCTGAGGCAACCTTCATTATTGAACGAAGGTGTTCATCAGTCATTATATCTCATAGTCCACCCGGACCACAGTCTTGGGGGCGTGCCTTAAAGACACTGCTCTTAACGTCCTCTACGAGCTGTCGTCACGTCCGCTTTTCATCCATTCTAACAACGTGCCTGCCCAGTCACAAGATATGTGCGGCTTCTGTACGCACACACACGTGAATGCAACGCATACTTGATCAACAGCGATACAGGTTACACTGAGGGTGGCCGTATAAACAACTTTAACACTGTTAGAAATATGCGCCACACTGTGAATCCACACCAAACAAGAATGACAAACACATTTCGGGAGAACATCCGCACCGTAACACAACATAAACACAACAGAACAAATACCCAGAATCCAATGCAGCCCTAACTCTTCCGGGCTGCAATATACACCCCTGCTACCTCCAAACCCCCCCCTCTCCGTGCGTCGGTTGAGGTGGGCGGGGTTGGGGGACGGGTTGTATATTGCAGCCCGGAAGAGTTAGGTCTGCAAGGTGTTCTGGGTATTTGTTCTGTTGTGTTTATGTTGTGTTACGGTGTGGATGTTCTCCCGAAATGTGTTTGTCATTCTTGTTTGGTGTGGGTTCACTGTGTGGCGTGTATTTCTATCAGTGTTAAAGTTGTTAATACGGCCACCCTCAGTATAACCTGTATCGCTGTTGATCAAGTATGCATGGATTCACTTGTGTGTGCGTGCAGAAGCTGCACATATTATGGCACATATTATGTGACTGGGCCAGCACTCGTTGGACTGGGTGAAAAGCGGACGTGACGATTTTCACTGAAATTTGGGAGTCTCCCGGGAGGGTTGGCAAGTATGAGAATTAGCGGTGAATGCGGTGTTACCGCGGCACCGCCGTTGTATATAATCGGCGGGCCAGCTCTAGTGTTAATTTGATATCGCCTCAAGGGCCAAGTGAAATTACACAATTTTGGCCCGCGGGCCAGAGTTTGACACCCA
This sequence comes from Nerophis lumbriciformis, assembly GCF_033978685.3. Taxonomy (NCBI): domain Eukaryota; kingdom Metazoa; phylum Chordata; class Actinopteri; order Syngnathiformes; family Syngnathidae; genus Nerophis; species Nerophis lumbriciformis. The sequence continues at coordinate 24,376,071 of NC_084548.2, read as the reverse complement.
TGTTCTAAAACATCATCAAACATGTATAAACACATATTCATGGAATATTTTTGTTCCTTACCAAGTGATTGTAACGGACGTTACCTTTTCTGGTCTACCGAAATAGCTAACATCTGCAAGAATGGCACAGAGCAACCGCAAAGAGCAATATCAGGAAGTGATAGCAAGACGGGATTCTGGGTTTGTCTCAAGGCTAATCGGGTTGGCTGATTGGCGAACAGGTAAACCCATTAATTGGCTGATTGAAGAGCTTGTGCAGTGAATACTTTACTGCATATTGTAAAATACAGCGCTTTTACTCTTTCCTTTGTATATATATGTACAAAGAATATATACATAATCTATATAATATGTATTATGTATATATATTATATATGTATAGGGCTTTACGATTACTTTTTTCACTATTAGTAGTAAATGAAAACATTTTTGTAACACAGTAAAAATTTAGGAGCATCGGAGCAACATGAAATGTCTTAAATATCCCAATTTAAATATTAACACTCAAACTGTTATGATCCGCTGCCCGGATCGTAGTTTGTTTATGTTTTCAGTCACGTGTGTTTTCAGCACTTTGAGTTTTGTTTGTTTCAGTTGCCATGACGGCAGATTGCTCACACCTGCCTCTGGTTAGTGTTCTAATCAGAGGGTCATTTAGTCTTTGCCCTCGCCTCACTCGGCCTGGTTTCCTAGTTTGCTTGATGCAACAATTGACGACGTTTGTTTCCTGCTCTTTACCTGCTAGTTTTCACGCTAGGCTATTTTGGTTTTCGCTTTCCATGCTAGAAGCACGTTTTGGTTTTTTCCTGCATGATTTGTTTTTAAATAAATAATTTCCTACCTGCAAGCTGTGTCCGAAGCCCGTCTGCATTCCTGGGAGAACGAGCCCCGCATCACCATGCGACCCGGTCGTCACACAAACAACATACACATTTGCACTCATACATATAAACCCAATGGCATCATAAGGCCTACTGTAATGCTTAATTAAACACAGAGAACATCCCTAAACTGTGCGAGCTCTGTCGGTAACATGAGTGTAGGGCGATATGTACCAAATCCCAGATCCCGATATAGTTTCGCCCAGAAACTAACCCAAAAATGGAAATATCCATTGACGTAACTAAATATCTCCACCATGCCCTGATTTAAAATTTTCGGGACTGATGGGGATCCCAAATACAACTAAATGTACTGAAAAGAAAGTAAGAAAAAAGGTAAGAAATGTTGGTTTTGCATAATAATCATATTATGCAAAACTTAAAGGGGAACTTTTTGTGGAATGTTGCCTATCGATCACAATCATTATGAGAGACAAGAACACACTTATTTTTTGTTTAGGAATATAAAGCTTGAAAGATGCAGCTAATGGGAGTCCCCACTGTAGCCTTCAAAGCCCTCTAAAACAACTTCAAAACCCTCCATCAACGTTTTATATACACACTGCAAGTCTATATATAATGTAGTCACAGACACAGTCATAACAATGTGAAATATGTTCAATATTTACCGTATTTTAATAATTTAATCTTTTTTGGGACTGACTTCTTCGCATTAATTTCTGTTTCCATAGCAGCGCACGTCTGACTTCCCAATGGAATTGAGGAGACCGATTTTTTAAGCTTTTCAGGTGGAATTATTTCCCATTCTTGCTTGATGTACAGCTTAAGTTGTTCAACAGTCCGGGGTCTCCGTTGTGGTATTTTAGGCTTCATAATGCGCCACACATTTTCAATGGGAGACAGGTATGGACTTCAGGCAGTCTAGTACCCGCACTCTTTTACTAAGAAGCCACGCTGTTGTAACACATGCAGAATGTGACTTGGCATTGTCTTGCTGAAATAAGCAGGGGCGTCCATGAAAAATACTTTGCTTGGATGGCAACATATGTCGCTCCAAAACCTATATGTACCTTTCAGCATTAATGTGTAAGTTACCCATGGCTTGGGCACTAATACACTCCCATACAATCACAGATGCTGGCGTTTAAACTTTGCGCCTATAACAATCCGGATGGTTATTTTCCTCTTTGATCTGGGAGGACACAACATCCACAGTTTCCAAAAACAAATTTGAAATGTGGACTCGTCAGACCACAGAACACTTTTCCACTTTGCATCAGTCCATCTTAGATGAGCTCGGGCCCAGCGAAGCCCGTGGCGTTTCTGGGTGTTGTTGATAAATGGCTTTCGCTTTGCATAGTAGAGTTTTAACTTACACTTACATATGTAGCGACAAACTGTAGTTACTGACAGTGGTTTTCTGAAGTGTTCCTGAGCCTATGTGGTGGTATCCTTTACACACTGATGTCGTTTTTTGATGCAGTACCGCCTGAGGGATCGAAGGTCACAGGCATTCAATGTTACGTGCAGTGATTTCTCCAGATTCTTTGAACCTTTTGATGATATAACGGACCGTAGATGGTGAAATCCCTGAATTCCTTGCAATAGCTCGTTGAGAAATGTTGTTCTTAAACTGTTCGACAATTTGCTCACGCTTTTGTTCACAAAGTTGTGACTGAGCATTTCATGGAAGCTGCTTGTATACCCAATCATGGCACCCACCTGTTCCCAATTTCTTCTCAAACTGTCTCAGTCTTTTTTGCCACTTGTGCCAGCTTTTAAAAAAAATGTTGCATGCATCAAATTCCAAATGAGCTAATATTTGCAAAAAATAACAAAGTTTACCAGTTTGAACATTAAATATCTTGTCTTTGCAGTGTATTCAACTGAATATAGGTTGAAAAGGATTTGCAAATAATTGTATTTTGTTTGTATTTATGATTTACACCATAACTGGTTATTTCTGTTCCTCTTCCTTCCTCTCGCTTCTTTCTGTGCCAAAAGATAACAAGATATCACACATTATTTGTATTTTTATTATCCGATATCACTATTATGACTCCAGAGCAATAGCACAACTAGGAGGTTATTTGTACAATAGCGACAAACATCTATTTTGTTGTTCTTCGAACATTTTGCACTCAAGTTAATTTGGAATCTCTGACTTTTGTCTGCAGCATTGCTAACGACAATCTTTTTTGAAATCATGGGTGGAATACATGTAGTCTTGCTGGTAAGACATCATACCATCTTTGTAGATGCCGTTATTGCTATCGTTATTCCGCAATCACAGCCCTTACTTACGGTATTTGAACGATATCACGGCGACCCAAATTGAACTTCTGGCTTTAGTTTATGTCAGTGCCATCATAATAAGAACAATAGATATCCTGCATCGGCCCACTGTTACAGAGATAAGGGATCACAAGGATTTTGAATCATAATCACTATATAAAGTATTTGTTGTCATTCGGTGTGACATGCTTCAATCACTGACTAACATCATTCAATTTGTTTCCCTTCCTCAGACACAAGCTCATTTCATCGCCCTAAATCTCTCATGTGATGACAGACTCGAGGCTAGAACATCAACATTATGCCTGGCCTGCGTCAGGTGCAAAGGCATTTCAATAAGTGAGATATTCCTCTTCGTGCTGATTTTGTTCTTCTACCATTGACAGGCAATAAAACATGCACAGCTGAATGGGCCTCAGGTGTAATCCAGCACTCCAAAAATGGGTCCTGGTTATTGTAACAGTTACGTGTTTGATGGACGTAAAAATGTAGTCACTTTTTTTAACCTTTGTGGATTAAAATATTGCATGCTCAGTAATTTACTCAGCCCTAATCACGCTCACATTTAAACATATATATGTACATATATATGTATATATATATATATATATATATATATATATATATATATTAGGGGTGTAACGGTACGTATATTTGTATTGAACCGTTTCAGTACGGGGGTTTCGGTTCGGAAGTGTACTGAACGAGTACACATGCTAGCAGCGACCGGGCTAGGACAACATGTACAAGCCAGAGCTGGAAGACCCTCCTGCCTGTTAAGATCTCCCGTTTGGGAACACTTTGGCTGCGCGATTCAACAATGGAGGACTGAGGTTTGCCGACATTGTTCAGCAGCTGCTACTGACAACACGTCAAAATTGTGTTGCACCTTTCCTGCTTCCGGCTCCCAGACCGTAGTCGAGGAGCGCAGGGGAGACACTCCTCCAGGGCCGATGTATTCTCGGGGGCAAAACCCTTCACTCTACTTGGTAGTGGGTCTCCACAACTCCGGACTTCAGGGTAAATGACGAGTCCGCTGATTAGTTGCAAAACGTGGCTTTATTGAGGTCTTGCACACAGCCAATCCAACAAAACACTAGCCACTCCCCGCACTCAAGCTACCGCTCCCTCACATGCTGTCACATATTAAGGGGCCACACACACACATACGCTACTCTCATAACACATGCTAACCCATTTGAAGCGTCACCACCGCATTCAAGCAGCCTCTCCTCGGCGAGTCAGGCTAAAGCAATAACAAATGTTTTTATAGCAGCAGATATAAGTTCATATTCCATTAAAAACTAGATTTTGACCCACTTCTATGGTGGAAGAACAATGAGCCTATATATCCTCTTACTGCCAAGTTAGCCAGGCGGGGGGGTAGAAAAGTTAATCTGAAGCTGAGTTGACTTGAAACTGTTTAATGTTGCACTTTTTATATGTAGAAGAAAAGTTGTGTCATTTTATTTAATTTGAGCAACAACTTGAGGCAGTTTAATGTTGATTAACGTGGACCCCGACTTAAACAAGTTGAAAAACGTATTGGGGTGTTACCATTCAGTGGTCAATTGTACGGAATATGTACTGTACTGTGCAACCTACTAATCCAAGTCTCAATCAATCAATCAAAAATAGCACTTTATATGTAGAAAGGTTTTGTTAAGAAACCATACTGAGCCTTATCTTATTTAGTTTTTATTTTATATATGTTGACCACATTAACCCTGGCAATGGACCCTGTGTGTATATGTATGTTATGCCATTGTTTACAAATTTGGTAAATAAATAACCAAAACGTATGTATATATGTGTATGTGTGGGTATGTATACATGTATGTGTGTATGTGTATGTATATATGTATGTATGTATGTATATTTCTGGGGGTACGCTCTGGGCCTGCCTGTCAGACGGGGTCGACGCCTCAGGCTACTGCATCCGAACTGCGTGTCTGGAGCTCCTGGGTCCCGCTGTCCATCCCTTCCGGGTGCCCGTCTTGGTTGGGGCCTGTTGGGCCTAATCCCTGCGTCTATTGTGGTAGCTTGGTGCTGCAAGGTATTCCGAGGTGCTACGAGTCGGCCAGTTGCTGGGGTAGTGACCTTGTTTGTCAGCATGTCTGTGATCTTCTTTTAATTCTTTTTTTTAATTAATTAATTTATTTATTTATTTATTCTTTAATATATTTTATTAATATTATTTTTTAATTTTTCCCCTCCCTCGGGGGGGAGGCTCGGCGGGGCGGTTGCTGGTTGTTCCATCTCCATCGTTGGGGTCCCTGCGGGTGGGGTGGGTGGTTCCCGTGGCCCTGTGCCTGGGTGGTCCTGCGGCGGCCGATTTGGGTGGGGTGGCCGGGGGCTGGCCTCGCCGCGCTCTCCGGGGGTGGGGGGTGGGCTCGTGGGGGCCCGGTTGCCGGTGGGGCGGGGGCGGTCTTCCCGTCCGGTTGCGGGGAGTCTCTGGGTCCCTCGGGTGGGGCGTCTCGCCTTTCTGCCCGTGTGGGGTGTGGTCTCTCGCTGGCTTGGGGTCTGGCTGTCCCCTGCTTTTCTCGTGCCCTGTCCTCTGCCGGCCGGGTGCGTCTGTCTGCGGCCTGCTGCTGGCCCTTGTGGGCGGTACGGTGGGTCGGGCTCTGGGGTTCCTGTCGCTGGTTTCTGCATTCTTTCGTATCTCAAGTTATCATTACGTATATGTATTGTTGCATTTAAACAACTGTATTGTTGATAATAAAGGTAAATTATTGGTATTGTTCATTATCAATAGCGCTATTTCTATTGGTATTTGTATTGATCCATTTGTAGTGTAATAATGCTCATTGTCATTTCTGTATTATTTTTTATTTTTCGCTAACTGCTTATTTGCTATTACTTTTACTATCATATTTGTACATGTCATATTTGCTGATGTTGCTCTATTGTTGTTGTTGTTGTTGTTTGCTGTTGTTGTTTTTGTCTCTCTGTCTAATCCCCCTCTTGTCCCCACAATTTCCCCCTCTGTCTTCTTTTTTTTCCCTCTTTCTATCCCCTCCTGCTCCGGCCCGGCTGCACTAAATTATAATATAAATACATTTAATAAAGTCAAATACAAATAAGGCAACAAGAGAAGTATCCTACACTTCTCTTTTGTAAAGTAAATCTGAACAGCCGACATGGGCATCTACATCAACTATATGATTTGCCTGAGAAGCTGGACAGGACACAAAAAAAAATAAATAAATAAATAAATAAATAAATAAAAATAAATAACCAAAACATTTATATTTTGTTGTTTTCTTACTGTACCGAAAATTAACCGAACCGTGACCTCAAAACCGAGGTACGTACCGAACCGAAATGTTTGTGTACAGTTACACCCCTAATATATATATATATATATATATATATATATATATATATATATATATATATATATACAGTATATATATATGTATGTATATATATATATATGTATATTGTGTCCTGACATGTATCTGTCTGTTAGTACAATACAGTAAAAATTGGCAAATTTCAGACATAAAATGGTATCTTAACTTAGGAGCATTTTGAAATACATGCTGTCCCTTGCCTTTTTGTTATGCTTTATGTTGCGAGAATAATTTGAGTTACAAGCCTCCCCGCCGCAAGATGGCTTAGAAAATGCCACAGTAAACGCCGTAAGATCCGCCCGAAAACATTCAGGTTTAGTTGCTCGCATTACTATACTGTAGCTTATAGCAAAATATTGAAATGACTTTGTTTTCAACCTTTGGAAACCAAATCCTCAGCAGCTGTCTAGTTTCCACAGCCTTACAGCCAATATTCCCTTCCTGCTATGGCTTGCCCTTCCACCCACGGATGCACAGTTTCATGTGATAGTACAGTAGCCCTTCATGCACAACGTCTGAAAAGTGTCCACTCCTTTAACCAACTACACTGATTTTACTAGCTGCTGCCTCAACTTTTTATACTAGAAAAATGCCTCTTTTATAAAAATTAAAAAAAGCTAGTTATTTGATGTTTTAATGAGCAAAGAAGTCTGCCAATGGAACAAGTCAACATTGTCTTGGTAAGATTCCGTGAAATAATACATTATATTTAAGCTTTGAAAACTTAAAAGTGATCTTGAAATTAGCAATTAAAATGCATTATTAGCTACACTTACTAGTATTGTGAAGTTTTTGATGCACACATGCAGTATTTTTTTTCTCAAAAGATCTATTGCTTAAAAACAAGTTACTATGTTCCACTGAAAACATTTAATACAGGGGATTGTAAATTGTATTAAGGTTCTTTAGATAGTTTGACTAGACTAGATTTTCCAGTGTCCCTCTCTGGTAACTCGGCTCATTGCACTTGTTGGAACTTCCTTTTTTGTTCTTAAACCCAACAACAATAAATTAATAAATAAATATTAATACAGTTCACATAGGTAGGTAGTTAACATAGTTTACTGAATATGTGATAGGTTATGTGTCATCAATTAGGTTCATGATTTACTCAGTATTCCTCTTCCCTCTACTTTGTTAACACTTTGAGTTTAAACTACTTGGTTTGATTTATTTGCTTAATCCATTCCATAATTTAATTCCACATACTGATATACTAAAGGTCTTAGGTATTGTGGTTTAAGTTAGATTTTCCCGAAGATTTTTTTGTTTTCTTTTTTGTTGAGAATAATTTAGTTTGCTTTGTGCATGATTTTTAGCTGTGTGCAAAAGCACCAAGTCTTTGAATTGCAATATTTTCTATTCAATAAATAAAGGGTTTGAATGTTCTCTATATCCAACGTTATGGATTATTCTCATGGGGCGGTATTGCTCGGTTGGTAGAGTGGCCGTGCCAGCAACTTGAGGGTTCCAGGTTCGATCCCCTCTTCCGCCATCCTAGTCACTGCCGTTGTGTCCTTGGGCAAGACACTTTACCCACCTGACCACAGTGCCACCCACACTGGTTTAAAAAAATGTAACTTAGATACTGGGTTTCACTATGTAAAGCGCTTTGAGTCACTTGAGAAAAAGCGCTATATAAATATAATTCACTTCACTTCACTTCACTGACTTTTTTTGTAACATAGTTCATAAATGCAGTGTACTTAGGTACTTATTTTCCCATATGTGTGCACAATAACTCAAATATGGTAACACTAGTGAGAATATGGATTGATTTCTGGTCCAGAACATATTTAGCTTTTTTCATTATTGAAATATTTATTGCCACCTTGTATTGTATATTTATTTTTATATGAGATTACCAGTTCATTTTATCATTATTATTACACCCCAAACATTTATGTTAATCTTTCAATGTATTCATCGTCAATTTCAATTTTCTGTTTGACTTTCTGTTCTGTTGTTACCAAATATGATTATTTTAGTTTCACTGACATTCAGGGATAGTCTGTTTTTGTCAAACCACCTCTTTAATTTGTTAATTTATTTTGGAATTATTTGTATCAGTTTGTGTGTGGTCTCTCCTGAACAATACCCAGGTGTGCTGTGTGCAAATAGTACTAACTGTAAGTCATTTGTAGGGTTGTACGGTATACAAGTACTAATAAAGTAAAAACGGTACTGCGGCCTTTAAAAAATACCCTAACTGTTTTTCATTCGCGTGCTGCCATGCGACGGTGACGTACAGAGGGGAGGAACATGTTTAGTGTGTCAGTGGGCACATAGAGCGCACAAGGAGAAACAGCGAGGGAAGGAAAAATGGTAAATAAAGGCAATTCTACTGGTTAATAAAAAGGGTGCATGAAGCGCAAGATGGAGGTATTTGGGACTCAAAACCATCAATCAAGATGACACTTTAAACACAGAAGTGCTGCAAGCACTGCTTTAAAACATTCCTTGCCAAAGGTGGCATAATTTATATTTTACCACCTTTGCCTCAAACTTAGCTAAACAATTAAATAACAAGCAGTTAGATCGACAGGTAATAAAGTTAACTAGCTCCCCTAGTATAGTATACTCCATACCACCCACATAAAGTAAACTATAAAGCACGTGAAATGACTGAATTTTGTAACAAATTCCTACAATTTGTGTTTTATTTTTAACAATGTGTGTTTCACCTGCTAGATGTCTTATCTGTGTCGTAGTATTGTTTTTAATAGGGCTGGGCGATATGCACGAAAAAGTATATCTCGATATATTTTTACTTAAAGGCCTACTGAAATGCGATTTTCTTATTTAAACGGGGATAGCAGGTCCATTCTATGTGTCATAATTGACAATTTCGCGATATTGCCATATTTTTGCTGAAAGGATTTAGTAGAGAACATCGACGAAAAAGTTCACAACTTTTGGTCGCTGATAAAAAAGCGGAAGTAGCAGACGATATGCGCGTGACGTCACAGGTTGTGGAGCTCCTCACATCTGCACATTGTTTACAATCATGGCCACCAGGAGCGAGAGCGATTCGGACCGAGAAAGCGACGATTTCCCCATTAATATGAGCGAGGATGAAAGATTTGTGGATGAGGAAAGTGAGAGTGAAGGACTAGAGGGCAGTGTGAGCGATTCAGATAGGGAAGATGCTGTGAGAGGCGGGTGGGACCTGATATTCAGCTGGGAATGACTAAAACAGTAAATAAACACAAGACTATTAGCCACAACACAACCAGGCTTATATTTAATATGCCACAAATTAATACCGCATAACAAACACCTCCCCCCTCCCGTCCATACAACCCGCCAATACAACTCAAACACCTGCACAACACACTCAATCCCACAGCCCAAAGTACCGTTCACCTCCCCAAAGTTCATACAGCACATATATTTCCCCAAAGTCCCCAAAGTTACGTACGTGACATGCACATAGCGGCACGCACGTACGGGCAAGCGATCAAATGTTTGGAAGCCGCAGCTGCATGCGTACTCACGGTACCGCGTCTGCGCATCCAACTCAAAGTCCTCCTGATAAGAGTCTCTGTTGTCCCAGTTCTCCACAGGTCAATGGTAAAGCTTGACTGTCATCTTCCGGGAATGTAAACAATGAAACACCGGCTGTGTTTGTGTTGTTGCTGCAGTCGGCCGCAATACACCGCTTCCCACCTACAGCTTTCTTCTTTGCTGTCTCCATTGTTCATTGAACAAATTGCAAAAGATTCACCAACACAGATGTCCAGAATACTGTGGAATTTTGCGATTAAAACAGACGACTTAATAGCTGGCCACCATGCTGTCCCAAAATGTCCTCTACAATCCGTGACGTCACGCGCTGACGTCATCATACCAAGACGTTTTCAGCAGGATATTTCGCGCGAAATTTAAAATAGCACTTTAGTAAGCTAACCCGGCTGTTTTGGCATGTGTTGCAATGTTAAGATTTCATCATTGATATATAAACTATCAGACTGCGTGGTCGGTAGTAGACGCAGGAAAAGAAAGGAGAAAGAAAGAGCTAGCTTCATGAGGAATCCTTTCAAGCACGCCCGTCAGCTTCTGGAGGAGAAAAGAAGCGGGAAACTGGAAGCCACCAAGGAGGAGCTTGAGCAGTACATCAGGGGCCAATACAGCGACTCAAAGAGGAACGATCCGTTAGGTTCACCAGGATACGTCCCTCTTCCACCTCCTCCAACCACGCAGTTTGACAGCTGCTCTCCTCGACTGAGCGAGGTAAGAGCAGTCGTCAAGAAAGCGAGGTCAGCATCAGCTCCTGGGCCTAACGGAATCCCCTACAAGCTATACAAGAACTGCCCCCAAGTGCTGAAATGCTTGTGGAAGCTAATGAGCACAGCATGGAAGAATCTACTCATTCCGTCAGAGTGGCAAAGAGCTATGGCGGTGTTTATTCCGAAGGAACAGGAGTCCCATAACATCAGTCAATTCAGGAGCATTGCACTGTTGAATGTCGAGGGAAATATCTTCTTTGCAGTCATGGCCAAGAGACTAACCTCTTACCTCACGGAGAACGGCTATATTGACACCAGCTGCCAGAAAACAGGAGTACCAGGTTTTCCAGGATGCGTGGAGCATTCTTCAATGATTTGGGCACAGATCCAGAGGGCCAAGCAGGAGAAGAGCGACCTCCACGTGGTGTGGCTTGACCTTGCCAACGCTTATGGTTCTGTCCCGCACAAACTCATCCAGTTTGCATTGGAGTTCTTCCACGTCCCTGTTTCCATCATCAACCTGGTAACCGCTACTTCAGGGACTTCCAGATGTGTTTCAGCCTCCAGGATTTTACAACAGGATGGCAGCGTCTGGAAGTAGGTATCGCCATGGGGTGTTCCATCTCCCCAGTCCTCTTTGTCGCAGCTTTTGAAATCATCCTCCGAGGAGCCCGCCAGACTGTAGGAGGAATGAGGCTGCAGACAGGGCAGAGGCTTCCACCACTCCGAAGCTACATGGACGATGTCACTGTGGTGCTGCAAACAGCCCCATGCACGAGAAGGTGTCTGAAGAGGCTGGATGAGCTGGTGACATGGGCACGGATGAAGATAAAACCCTCCAAGTCACGAAGCCTCTCCTTGCGCAAAGGCACCAGGAGCGACAAAACCATCTTTGTTGCAGGAGGTGAGCAAATCCCTCTACTGGTCAACCAGTCCATCCAAAGCCTGGGGAGGCAGTACAATGCGGACCTGTCGGACAAGCACGCAGGCAAGGCAGCACGGAAACAACTCTCAGAAGGCCTAGCGAGTATCAACAAGAGCCAGCTCCCCGGAAAGTACAAGTTGTGGTGTTACAACTTCACACTGTACCAAAGGGTTATGTGGCCACTGAAGATGTGCGAGATTCCATCCTCAACAGTCAACGTGTTGGACAGACTAGCCAACTCCTACATCCGAAAGTGGCTGGGCCTACCGCGTTGCTTCTCCGACACTGGCTTATTTGGGGCAACTTTGCTGCATCTGCCGATCCAGTCCATTACCCTGGGCTATAAGCAAGAGAAGGCCAGACTGGTTCTTGAGCTTGAAGAATCCTCAGATCCTACAGTGAGGAATGCACGTGTACCCACCCGAACAGGCCGGAAGTGGCAAGCAGGGCCAGAGGTCGCCAAAGCCATTGGCAGGCTCCAACACCAAGAGATAGTTGGCAGGGTGCAAGTAGGGAGAGTGGGGCTTGGCTGGGGTGATTCTCCACGCCTCTGGTCCAAGGCCACAAAGAGGGAACTCAGAGCCATGGTTGTGGAGGAGGTCTCAAGGGCAAACCAGGAGCAATATACCATCAAGGCCGTGTCTCAAGGTCGCCAAGGAAGATGGACCACTTGGGAAGGTACCATCAGCAGACCCATCAGTTGGGCCGACCTATGGAAGATGCCACAAGCCAGACTCAGCTTCCTACTCAGGGCAACCTTACCATGCCCTAGAAACCTCCACCAGTGGTTTGGCCAGGAGGAGAGCTGTCCCCTGTGTGGTGCTCCCAACGCCAGCCTGCAGCACTTGCTATCAGGCTGCAAGATCGCGCTGACACAGGGTCGCTACAGATGGCGGCATGATCAAGTCCTGAGGAAACTGGCCGAAGTCCTGGAGAGCAGTAGACAAGAGGCCAACAGCCAGCCCATAGCCAAGCAACTTCCTGTCATGTTTGTGAGGCCAGGGTTAGGCAAAGGACACACCAGCCGACGAGGCCCCCGCAGTTTCCTCTCTCTGGCAAGGGACTGGAGTATGAGGGCTGACATCGGCAAACAGCTCCAGTTCCCCCGTGAAATCACCACCACTTCACTCCGCCCAGACATCGTGCTATGGTCTGCTGTTACCAAGTCTGCCATACTGATCGAGCTCACCATCCCCTGGGAGGAGGGAATCCAGGCAGCCTACGAGCGCAAAGCAGCCAAGTATGCAGATCTGGCTGCTGAGTGCAGAGAGGCAGGCTGGTCCACTACCATCTACCCTGTGGAAGTAGGCTGTCGGGGCTTCGTCGGCACATCAACTATAAGGCTGCTCCGAGATGTGGGAACGACTGGGGCTAAGCTCCAAAGGGAAGCTAAGGCCCTTGCTGAGGAAGCAGAAAAGGGAAGCTTCTGGTTGTGGCTGAGGAGGAGGGATAAGTACTGGGGGTCGAGGCAATAAGATGGGTCAGCTGCAGGGGGTGGCAGGGAGACGGCCCTGCCACCGCTCCGCCACCAGGAGGCGTTCCGGGGTTAAAGAGAGCGAAACTCCAATGAGCGGTGGTCCCCGGCTGATGACCCTGCAGCTGACTCAAGGCGCTGTAGGAGGCGCGTCAGGCATACTTGCCCAGCAGAAACAACACCATATCTGTACAATCAAGCTGATTTCTGGGTAACCAGTGACTACTGCGAAAGGGCAGTTGACAGCCAGGAAAGACTGGAAGACTTCCAGGAAAGTCTGGATGACAGCAGGAAAGTCTGTACTGGGAGTGGGCGCCTAGTTACCCAACCCACTAGTCTTCTAGCCAGGAGACACCCAACCTTTAACTACGAAAACGAATAAGGAAAAACAACCCGAAGGCCCTCCGAGAGGCGGGGTGGAAGATGGGCCTAACAGGACTGACTACTCGG